>NC_064621.1:16709166-17012196 GCF_023898315.1 Schistocerca nitens | reverse complement strand
GTGAACTTCATCTGCCAGCGTGTGTAGTGCCAACAGTAAAATTCAGAGGCGGTGGTGTTATGGTGTGGTCGTGTTTTTCATGGAGGGGCTTACACCCCTTGCTGTTTTGCGTGGCAGTATCACAGCACAGGCCTACATTGATTTTTTAAGCACCTTCTTGCTTCCCACTGTTGACGAGCAATTCGGGGATGGCGATTGCATCTTTCAACACGATCGGACACCTGTTCATATTTCACGGCCTGTGGCGGAGTGGTTACACGACAATAAGATCCCTGTAATGGACTGGCCTGCGCAGAGCCCTGAATCCTATAGGACACCTTTGAGATGTTTCGGAACGCCGACTTTGTGCCCGGCCTCGCCGACCGACACCGAAACCTCTTGGTAGTGCAGAGCTCAGTGAAGAATGTGCTCCCATTCCCGAAGAAATCTTCCAGCACCTGACTGAACGTGTGCCTGCGAGAGTGGAAGCTGTCATCAAGGCTCAGGATAGGCCAACATCATATTGAATTCCAGTATTACCGATGGAGGGCGCCACGAACTTTTAAGTCATTTTCAGCCAGGTGTCCGGATACTTTTGATCACATAGTGTACCAGACGGAGATTCATTGGTAGACTCCTCAGGAAATGTAGTCCATCAGCCATGTAAGTAACTAGGGGAGGAGATCTCTTCTGAGCAGCACATTGCAGGGCATCCCAGGTATGCTCAATAATGTTCACGTCTGGGGATTTTGGTCGCCAGTGGAAGTGTTTAAACTCAAAGAGTGTTCCTGTAGCCTTTCTATAGCAATTCTGGACGTGTGGGGTGTCCCATTGTCATGCTGGAATTGCCCAAACCGTCGGAATACACAATTACACAATGACCATGAATGTATGCGGGTGATAAGATAGGATGCTTACGTACGTCTCTTCTCTCAGAGTCGTATCTAGATGTATCAGGAGTCCATACCACTCCAACTGCACACGCCCCACACAATTACAGAGCCTCTACAGTCCCTTGCTGACATGCAGGGTCCATGGATTCGTGAGGTTATCTCCATACCCGTACGAGTCCATCCTCTCGATACAATTTGAAACTAGACTCGTACGACCAGGCAACATGTTTCGTCATTAACAGTCGAATGTCGGTGTTGAAGGGCCCAGGTGGGGTGTAAAGCTTTGTGTGGTGCAGTCAAGGGTACACGCGTGGGTCTTCAGCTCCGAAAGCCCACATCGGTGATGTTTCGTTGAATAGTTTACACGGTGACACTTGTTGATGGCCCAGCATAGGAAGCTGAAGCAATTTGGGGAAGGGTCGCACTTCTGTCTCGTTGTATGATTCTTCAGTCGTCATTGGTCCCGTTCTTGCAGGATCTTTCTGTGGCCGCAGGGATGTCAGAGATTGGATGTGTTACCGGATTCCTGATATGCACAGTACTCTCGTGAAATGGCCGTATGGGAAAACCTCCACTTCACCGCTACCTCTGAGATACTGTGTACCATCGCTCGTGCGCCAACTAGAACACTATGTTGAAACTCACTTAAATCTTGATAACCTGCCATGGTAGCAGCAGCAACCAATTTAACAACTGCACCCGACACTTGTTGTCTTATATAGGCATTACCGACCGCAGCGCCGTATTCTGACTGTTTGCATACCTCTGTATTTGAATACGCATGCCTATACCAGTTTCTTTGGCGCTTCAGTGTATTATACCCTCCTACTGGTTTGAGTTGATTGATACCAATATTATGACAGCCGTTGGATCTATGTCTTTCGCTTTGTGAGGACCGTAGTTTTGCTTATCAGGTCATTAATAAATAACACAAACAACAAGGGCCTAAACACATTCCCTTGATGCATACCTGAAATTATTTCTACTTCTCTCGATGAATCTCCGAAATAACATACTGCGTTCTCCCTGCAAATACACTGCCAGAAAACTGTTGAAAGTTAACCTGTTTGGCGGCTACATAAAAAATTATTGAGAATGTATGCAAAATCTAGTTTACTGACAACATTTGTTTTCCCAAAAAACAAAGACTAATTTATGCAAAATACGTGGAATACCGTAAACAATTTACTCGTGGTTTAAGACCACAATGGACAGGGATCCTGGTGGTAAAAGTGAGTCAAGTACTCCGGCCCTAAAAATGTGGATAACGCAATCTGAATTAATCTGACACTGAGCAGACTTTGACGGTTCAAATCTACAGAAGTCTATATAGGTGCAGCTGAGAGCAAGTGGCGGTTGGGATTTGTACGCCCTGACAAGGCCGGAGCAGCAGTACATTACCTTGTTTGCTTCGTGCAGTGACGTAACTTGCAGCTGGCGAGATGTGCGCGGCGGAAGTGAGGCATAAGGCGGCGTCTGTGAATCGTGCACGGCCACGAAAGAAAAGGAAAATCTCACATTCTAGCGACAGGCAGACGGATCGCAGTTTACTCTCTACCAGAGCCTTCAAATCACGGTGGATTTCCGTGTGTAACACACCTGTTCGCTGGTCGTACCAAGGACCAATCTGGTTCACTTACACGACAGACCGCACAAGGATTCCAAACGTCACGACTGGTAAACCAAAACGAATAAGTGTGCCCTCGGCAAACGAATAGTCTGAGACGTTTGAAGTCACACTCTCGGTACAGTAAGAATTTCACTACAGGCTCCCCAGTCTAATTATTCGCAAGTGAAATCAGTGTTAGGACAGGTCCGAAGCACCAACCACACATGGCAGAGCTTCGAGCAGATGTTGCTTCCAGACCAAATTCCAGAGCCCGAGTGCCTCGCACTTCTTCAGGTAAAAAAAAAAATTCCGTTTTCCTGCAAAGTGCACGAACGACACCGCCTTCATCCCATCTTGAGCCAATCACAGGGCTTTAGAGGCGCTAAATCTCTATTCCTACATGGCAGCACAAACTCATGTCGAACCAGCGCAATACGATCGAGGCAGCCGATGGAAATGTGTCACAGGCCTATTTGCAGTATCAGTGAACACGAAAACTTGCGAATTTTTGTTAGGCGTGGCGCTGCATACAATGCCCAGTTTACGACTCCGCTATGTAGACGCGTCCCTTCAGTCCGTCGCACTCAGCCCAGCCTTTGGCTGGCACCAATGTAGGTATAGCGGCATTGTCCTGCTGGAGACCTGTCTAGACTATGGGTGCTCTGTCTGCCCTGTACGGCTGTTGGCCTGTCTGGCAATATTTACTGAGGGATAGGCTCGCCGCCACTTGCTTTCAACTTTCAACATGCCGTTTGTACGAACTAAGAACCATAAAAGTACCTCATGCTTTTAGCGCCCTTCCATCAACATCAGCTCAGGTCGTTAACATTCTAGAGTCTCACTCAAGTTGCGTAGGTTGTAAGAAAATCTCTATGAAAAATAGTTGAGACAGTAAGTTGTCCTCTCTCAGTGTGTTTAGTGTCACCAGGCTGTTATATGTGTGTACGGAGGGGCAGTAGCTTCTGTGGTTCACTTTTGACCGTCGTCGACCATCAGATGGCGCTCAGGAGGCCTCTTTTGACTCTCCAGGCAGTAGCTGTTCTGATTTTAGAGGTGAACAGTACGCGAATCATTCTTTCTAGGGCACAACCACATGTCACCGACAAGCACGCAAACGACAACTTCAGCTATTTGAACGAGGTCATATGGTGAGCCTGCCGGAATACGGATGGACATATCGACGAATTGCTGCACTTGTTGAGCACATTGTACGTGTGGGGGGAGTGGCCACTTTTATCAGTGGTTTGAGGAACATGACGACACCTGTAGACCAGATTCTGGACGTCTGCGTAGTACAGAGGCAGGTCAAGCGCACCGGGTTGAGCGAGCATCGGTGGCTGGCCGAACATGGTCCAGGGACGACGGGGTCCATCGGGAAGCGTCTTTTTGTTGCAGTATTAAGACCACGTTTGCCTGTGGCCAGGCCACCGCTGGCGCACAGAAACCACCAAGCACGGTTACTCTGGTGTCTTCAGTGATGAGATTAGGTTCTGTGAGTATACAAGTGATGGGTGAACACGTGTGGGGCGTAGACCCGGTGAGCTGCTCACTGAACGGAACATTTGCCCACGACTCACAGGTCCCATCCCAGGTCTCGTGGTGTGTATGTGTAGCCGGGGGGCGCTGTTGAAAGTTGCAACTAGATGCCACATCTGATGTTTCAGCAAGGTAATGTAACCAGTGCAATTGCTGCCATTTCTTCGACAGGATGGTGATGTGCATTTTCAGCAGGACAATGCACGTCCGCATACGGCTGCTGCGACGCAACTTGTTCTTCGTGCTGTATAACAATCGCCCTTCAGGTAGACCTGCAGATCTCTCGCCAATTGAACACGCACGGGACGTGATGAAGCGGTAACTCATTCGTGCTCCCATGCCTGCGAGAACCATTGCCGAATTGCAACAAAAGGCGCCAGATGCTTAGGACTACCTACCGCAGGATGCCATTCGGCACGTTTATGATCGTTTACCTACGAGAATACACGCCTGCTTTGCCGCCAGAGGGACGTGCACTGTGTATCAGTGTTACATGCTTGTTTCATTTGTTCTGGATTTGATGTCGTATACTCCTATAATGATAAATAACCTCACTTTTCAAAAAAATTTCCTTTTCCTTGAGGGTGTTGCCGTTTTTCTATCCTTGTGTAAATCCACAGTCCAGTTACTAATTTTGACATCTCATATAAACGTACTTTTGTTAATAAAATCTAGTGTGATACCGAGTCAATTACTTTTCGGAGTCAAAAAATACCGCATCCACATGACTGTCTCGATCGATGGCTTCCTGGACCTCTTGACGAAAAAGGAAAGGTAGTGTAACGCGTAACCGCCGTTTCTGGAAACTGCAGAAGCGATGGGAAAAACCGCCCCGCTAAAACCGATACCGGTAATTCATTTCTGAATAACCAGTATCTTCCGGTCATTGTTTGGTCTCGTCCAAAACGGGTGTTTCTTAATTTTCAGTAATAGCCTATTAAACAAACCGAAATATCAATTAGCCAAAGAAAAAGAGCTAAAACGTTTCATTTTTAAATAAATCTTTCTTAAAAAATCAGTAATTTTGTAAAGTTTGCATTGGTTTGAAAATCCAAAAAGCGATCATAAACGAGCAACTAACAAATGGCAGACGAATAATAGAGCATTTTAAGACAAATATATCCCTATTTTTCCGTGTGTCGCTGTTTAAGGTAGGTACTACCTATTCATTTTGCAATTGCCGACGACAGAACGCGGTATTAAGCTTTGTTTACATACTAACGGAGCCGGACGCGTCCGACAATACTCGACAATATACGAATAATGCACGTGACTCGGCTTTCTACAGTCACGTTATTGTCTTAGTGCGTAACTACTGCTGTGTATTCTAAGCGTCTTCTGAAATGGACAGTGATCGCGGAAATATACGTCATCGAAGAGTAGGCTCTCACTGTAATGTCTTGATTAACAGAGCAGTTCAGTTCTGTTGAGGAGAAAAGCGAAAACGTTTGCTAATAGTGTTAGAAAGAGCTCTGGAGAGAGCAGCAGCCGTAGTAGGGAAGAGTGTGAGGACAGCACGTAATGTTTTGAGCGACGTTAAGAGCGTGGTCAGAAAATTGTGCCACAAAGGAAGAAGAGACTGAGAAAAAAGCCTAGTATCTCGACGACTTTGATAACTGTGCACTGAAAAGAAAATCTTTGGACTAGTACGACGTTGAAAGAAAAATACGAACTCTTCGATAGATTTACTACTGGATGAAGGAGAATAGGGACATTAATTTCACAGGAAACGAACCACTTTCTGCAAAATTTTGAAGGATATGGGGTTTCGTTTTAAAAAAAATTGAAAATGGACGACATTTTTGGTTAATAGACGGAAATTGTAGTATGGCGTGCACGCTTTCTCAGGACTTTGAGAGAAAACGAGGAACGTGCGAAGAAATCCATCGTATATACTGATGAAACATGGGTGCATACTCACTATAGTGTTAGTAAATGTTGGCAGCATACTGACGTACCACGTGTGCAGAAAAGTGAAGGTTCTGGACAAAGAGCAGCGGGAGGAGAACTGGCGTTCACTGAGGATTCGCAGCTCATTTATGAGTCTAGATCAACATCGGTACATTACCACAACGAAATGAACAGTGATAATTATATAAAATGATTGCAAAATGGCCTAACACCAAATATTCCAGGTGGAAGTATTAGACACTGCACCCTACTATTGTGTTCACGAAAGTAAAGCACCTGACACATCTTAAATTTCTATGAAATAACAAAAGAGGAAGTTACCTGTAAAACTTAACAACATTCATTCATAGTATACAATAAAAATGGAAAATAGCTGACCTGCTGCCTCTGTCTTTACATGCTTGAAGCCAGTGAAAACGGACAAATTAACAGCGGCGGCTGCTGTGTAAGTGCACAATAGCACGTGAACACCAAACTTTTGACACCTAGCTGGTTCATTTGTTGTTTTTCTTTGAATGCTGTTAAACGTAATGTAGATGGAGTCATCTGAAGGATACGGCACTTAAGTCTACCGCGCTATGCCACATTGCTACTCCTCTGGACTTTGTGATACTTGGTATCCGGGGCGCGATCACACCTTCAATTGTACGTGCACGTTTCTACGAGCTTGTGCATGGGCGACTGGCATGACGTAATTGCCTTACGGGACAAATACATGCTAATCACATAAACAACATGCACGGGTTCTGGCGTGCGCAGCTAGGCCTTGCTATTCAATTACAAGTCTTCATCAGTGCCACTAGATGGTAGCACACTACAGCAGACATTTCTTGCCATTGCCTTCAAGACTGAAGTAAATCGCGTTAAATGGCTCTGAGCACTATGCGACTTAACTTCTGAGGTCATCAGTCTCCCAGAACTTAGAACTAATTAAACCTAACTAAGGACATCACACACATCCATGCCCGATGCAGGATTCGAACCTGCGACTGGAGCGGTCGCTCGGCTCCAGATTGTAGCGCCTAGAATCGCACGGCCACTCCGGCCGGCAAATCGCGTTAGGTAGTAGCACACTCGTCAGATATGCCAGTTCACTCGATATACAGTAAAGTTAAATCGGACGTCAGTATGTTATACTGACAGAAAAACCCATATTGCGGGTATCTGAATGAGTTATACTACTTTCCAAGTTTTGGATTTTTACTTGTAGTCAGGTGACGATGTTGGTAGCCACTACCTGAATTTAGTCACCTCCATAAACGACAGTTTGTGTTGACGTTTGCTGGGTAGTGTGTGGGTCATAGTATGGACACGAAATAGTGAAACGGCTTTCGTGTGCAGTGTCAACATGAACTATGTTGAATCCATTTTAAAAGCTAACATAAAACTAAATTATAAGACAAGTCAGCCTAAAAGTAACTATGCGCCCCCCCCCCCCCCCTCAGGCTAGATTTGTTGGTTGAGAATGTGACAAAATCAAATAAGCGTGAGTATAAGTGAAAATTTAACAAAGAAGTGCGTGTGGGTGCAACGCAAAACAAGAACTGTATTATATCTGATTTTCAGTCCGGAAGTTAATTCTTAGACTAATATAGGTGTTCAGGATCTTGTACATTTGTCTGAAAAATAAAAAGGCTCGAAAAATCCTACTTACACAAAAATTCGGACATTGAAATTTCAATGCTTGGTTAAGTGAACATCTGCACTCAGCTTGACAGCGTACACAGAGTCTGTCAGGAAACTTAAGGACCAAATGGACAGGAAGAGACATACCCTCTCGAGATTAATAGTGTTGTGGCGTAACAAGCTAGTCACGCCACACTGAGGAGGAAGCCGAAAGGCACGCGTACACACACGCCGACTGGCGTCAAGTCTGGAACAGGATACGTATTGAATACTATAAAGAAAATACGTATCTTTGGAATATACTTTTTAATCAATCCTTGTGATACATCTCTCTTGACTATACAAATGAGACTCGTAAGATACATGCACTGATACAATTGGCGCCTTGCTAAGTCGTAGCCATTAACTTAGCTGAAGGCTATTCTAACTCTCTCTCGGCAAATGAGAGCAAAGGCTTCGTCAGTAAAGTCGCTAGCAACGTCGCCGTACAACTGGGGCGAGTTGTCATACGTCTCTCTAGACCTGCCGTGTGGTGGCGCTCGGTCTGCGATCACACAGTGGCGACACGCGGGTCCGACATGTACTAATGGACCGCGGCCGATTTAAGCTACCACCTAGCAAGTGTGGTGTCTGGCAGTGACACCACATTC
The DNA here is from genome assembly GCF_023898315.1 of Schistocerca nitens. NCBI lineage: Eukaryota > Metazoa > Arthropoda > Insecta > Orthoptera > Acrididae > Schistocerca > Schistocerca nitens. The sequence continues at coordinate 17,003,992 of NC_064621.1, read as the reverse complement.
CTCCCCCGCAAATCGGCGAACGGTCGTGTTATAAGGCTGCCGCCCGCCGTGGGGAGGACCCCATGTTGACGTATGCGATGAGGTGGGGAGCCTAACAACGGGCGAGGCTGTGCCACCCGCACCCGGCCATTCGGTCCGAGGGGAGCTAGGAAACGCCTGAAAACCTAGTCCAGGGTGCACGTCAACATGCAGTGTATGCGCCCGTAGAGAGACAGGAGGGGCCGAAGGGTCGACCTCCATGTGGTCGGGGCACCCGACGGGCGAAGACATCTGGTCCGGAGCGGGCAAGAGTTCCATGGTGGAGGACAGCCGGTCATGGGAAGCGAGCGGCGGCGCGTGACCCAGGGAGGCGCCAGGCGGTTGCAGCGACGCGTCCACTGCGGGCGGCGCCGGCGGGAGAACAGGCGGCGGCGGCGGCGGCGCGTCGCCATGAGGCAAAATGGAAGGCAGCGTCGGTAACACCTGGGGATGAGGCGAGCCAGTAGATGGGTCCCCAGGGCGCTGACCGGACGGCACCGTCGCTGAAAGCAGACAGGGAGCGGCAGAACCCAGGCGACGACAGAGGCGCAGCTGATTGAGATGCCGACGCACCTCACCAGAGGCCCCCAAAACCAAATACATCGCGCGGCCGAGGCAGCGAAGAATGCGCCCTGCGAGCCAACGCCGTGAACCGCGATAGTTGCGATAGAAAACAACGTCGCCAGGAGCAAAAGCAGTAGTCTGCCGCTGCACTGGAACCTGATGCGGCGGATGCAACAAAGACATCAAGGTTCGATGAGGACGACCATGGAGCAACTCAACCGGCGAGCGACCATCGCGGGGCTGAGAGCGATACGAAGACAAAAAGAGCAACAATGCGTCCTCCCTAGAATGCGACTCTTTCAACATCAACATCTGTGACTTGAAAGTCCGGACCAACCGTTCAGCGGCACCGTTTGACTGAGGCGAAAACGGCGCGGATGTCAGATGTTGAATACCATTGGCCTTGCAGAATTACTGAAATTCTGCGGACATGAATTGTGGGCCATTGTCGGAAACAATAGTCTGGCGAAAACCTTCAATGCAAAAAATAGCGGACAATGCTTGGATGGTGGCAGACGACGTCGTGGAAGACATCTGGACAACAAAAGGAAAATTACTGAAGGAAACCACCACAACCAACCATCGAGCATTCCAGAATGGACCAGCAAAATCGATGTGCAAGCGTTGCCAAGGGGAAGTGGCTGTCGGCCATGCAAAGAATTTCCGCGGTGGTGCGGATTGTTGTTCGGCACACGCCACGCAAGAAGAGCACATATTCGTAATCGCAGCATCGATTCCGAACCAAGTACAGTGCTGACGAGCAAGTTGTTTCGTGCGCACTATACCCCAATGTCCGTGGTGAAGAAGCCGTAAGACAGAGGACTGTAACGAACGTGGGACCACGACTCTGGATTGATCATTATCCGAACGCAACAACAAAACACCACGTCCTACAAAAAGTCTCTCCTTGTGAGCAAAAAATCGGCGAACCAACGGATCCTCGATCCGTGACTTTGACAAGGGCCATTGCGTAGCAACAAAACGCAAAACAGTAGCAAGGGCAGGGTCAGCAGCTGTGGCGGTAGCGACACGACGAAAATCAATCGGAAACGATTCGACCACGTCATCGGTTTCCGAATCAATGAACATGCAAGCAAGTTCGGAAGAATCGAATGCTCTATCCTCAGCAACAGGCAAACGGGACAACGCATCAGCGTTTCCGTGCTTAGCAGTGGACCGATACAAGATATCGTAGCGGTACTGCGAGAGGAAAAGAGACCAGTGAATGAATTTCTGCGCTGTACGCGGAGGTACAGGCTTGTTTGGATGAAAAAGCGATGTCAAAGGTTTGTGGTCTGTGATGATGGTAAAGGGACGACCATACAAGAAATCATGGAACTTAGTAACACCAAACACGAGAGCTAAAGCTTCTTTCTCTATCTGGGAATAATTGCGTTGCGCAGACGAGAGCAATTTTGAAGCAAAGGCAATAGGGCGATCATGCGATCCATCTTTGTGCGCAAGCACAGCACCGATCCCGAATTCCGATGCATCGACCATCAACAAAAGGGGTTTCTGGGGATCGAATGGCGTAAGGCAAGTATTTGAAAGCAACGCCGATTTCAACTGGCGAAAGGCGCGTTCGCATTCCGTCGTCCAGACGAACGGAACACCTTTACGGCGTAAGCGATGAAGCGGAGCTGAAATGGAAGAAGCGCGCGGCACAAACCTGGCATAGTAGTTAATTTTGGCCAACACACTCTGGAGCTGTTTCAAGTTCTGTGGCGAAGGCAACTCCTGTATGGCACGGAGGTTCTCTGGACTCGGATGTATGCCTTGGGCATTTATGACATGGCCCAGATATGGTAAGTCACGAGCAAAAAACACACATTTGTCCTTCCTCAAGCGAAGACCATTTTGTCGCAATACCTGAAATAACGTTCGTAGGTTGGCGAAATGTTCGGCTTCTGTCTTTCTGGAGATCACAATATCGTCCAGATAGTTCGCAGCAGTAGGGACCGACGCACAAACAGTTTGTAAATATTGCTGAAACAATGGAGGGGCGGATGCACACCGGAATGGCAGTCTTTTGAATCGGTACAATCCAAGATGCGTGTTAACCACCAAGACGCGCTGGGAGTCTTCGTCCACTGGTATTTGCAAGTACGCATCTGGTAGGTCCAATTTCGAAAAGTATTTACCCGGGCACAGTTTATCAAAAAGATCTTCCGGGCGGGGCAAAGGAAAAGTTTCAGTCACAAGTTGTGGATTCACAGTTGCCTTGAAGTCCACGCAAAGTCTCAATTGTCCGGAAGGTTTTGGCAAAATTACTAAGGGTGAGGCCCAGAGAGAAGCCTGCACACGTTCAATTACACCTTGAGATTCTAAATCGTGTAACGTTCTTGCGACCTCATCACGCAATGCGTGGGGAACATTGCGCGCTCTGAAAAATTTCGGTTGCGCGTTCACTTTCAGTTCCAAATGCGCTTCATAGTTCTTAGCGCAACCAAGGCCCGGTGCAAAAATGTCTGCAAATTCTTCACAAAGATTAGAAACACTGGCGGAAGGCACAGTCTGATTCACTGATAGGACCTGATTTACTATAGACATGTTAAACAACTGAAATAAATCCAAACCAAACAAGTTCACTGCCTTAGAAGAACGAAGAACGTAAAATGACATAAGTTTTGTTTGTCCCTTGTATGTGGCAAGAAGGCTGCACTGTCCTAACACAGGTATCTGCTGTCCTAAATAACTATTGAGCTGAACATTTGCGGCACGCAACGGAGGTTTGCCCAGTTGTTTGTACGTGTCTTGATTGAGCAATGAAACTGCAGCTCCGGTATCGAGCTGGAATGGTATCACTGTGCCTCCAAAGTCTAAGTCTACAAAAAGTTTATTGTCCTGCTGACGACAAGAGCGACTTTCACGTGCAATATGAACTGATACCGGGACAGAAGCACTTGCGACTTTACGGGATTTCCGGCGACGTCGACGCACACTTTTTGTGGGACGAACACAGTCACTGTTAGATGCACTGGACGGGGTGGAATTAACTACATGAATGTCCATGGGCGAAGGTCCACGAGCCTGATTGTCCCTGGTTCGATTCCGGCGCGAAGCAAAGGGCCTGGAATGGTTTTGATTGTCTGATCTAAGCTTTTTCTGGCAAACACTTTGAACATGTCCTTTCTTATGACAGTAAAAGCAAATAGCTTGGCGTGACGGGCAATTTTCACGCGAATGTCTAGTTGCACACCGCGGGCATGATTTTAGAACTGCATTGGCATGCTTACGTGGCACACGTGTTTGCGAGCTAGGTTGCAGCTGCTCGGACGTGCGCGAGGGCCGTTTATCGTCCCGTGCTGCGCGCCCGGCGGGCCGGTCAATGCGACACACTGCTGGCGAAGTTTCAAATGATTCCTGAGCAAAGTCAAGTGTGTCTTGCCTATCCAATATGTCTATCACTTGTTGAAGGGAGGGATTAACTAGTTTCAAAATCTGTTCCCGTATGCGAACATCAGAAACGTTCCGTGCTATTGCATCACGCACCATAGTATCTGAATACGGAAGTCCACCTTCACATGCAAAATCACAATCCCTAGTAAGTCCTTGCAACGTTGCAACCCACTCCCTATTAGTCTGACTGGCCGTACGTTTGGTACGAAAGAATGTATACCGTTTTGCAACTACATTAACTGTTTCTTTGAAATAGGCATCTAAAGCAGACAAAATTTCTTCGTAGGACAGAGTTGCTATGTCGCGTCGGGGAAACAATTTCACTATCACACGGTAGGTGGACACACCGACACAAAAAAGCAAAAACGGCTGCCGCTCATTACCTTGAATTCTGTAGGCGGCTAGATGGAATCCAAACTGGCGTGACCATTCTGGCCACGTTTCTTGCGTTGAATCAAAATTACGGAAGGATGGTGCAACGGCGTGTTGTGGCTGCGGTAGCGATGAAGCGGCGGCGGCCGCATCGTTTTGCAGCGCACGTTGACCCTGGACGAGCTGTCCCAGGGCATCCAATAACGCCTGCGTCTGCTGATTCTGCAAGCGATAAAATTCGGACAGTACATCTGGAGATTGTGGCGAAGCCATGACACAAATAATTCAGAGCAAAGCAAGTAGAAAGAACACGATCCTGTAATCCTCGTCGTCAATCTGTTGTGGCGTAACAAGCTAGTCACGCCACACTGAGGAGGAAGCCGAAAGGCACGCGTACACACACGCCGACTGGCGTCAAGTCTGGAACAGGATACGTATTGAATACTATAAAGAAAATACGTATCTTTGGAATATACTTAACTTTTAATCAATCCTTGTGATACATCTCTCTTGACTATACAAATGAGACTCGTAAGATACATGCACTGATACAATTGGCGCCTTGCTAAGTCGTAGCCATTAACTTAGCTGAAGGCTATTCTAACTGTCTCTCGGCAAATGAGAGCAAAGGCTTCGTCAGTAAAGTCGCTAGCAACGTCGCCGTACAACTGGGGCGAGTTCTCGTACGTCTCTCGAGACCAGCCGTGTGGTGGCGCTCGGTCTGCGATCACACAGTGGCGACACGCGGGTCCGACATGTACTAATGGACCGCGGCCGATTTAAGCTACCACCTAGCAAGTGTGGTGTCTGGCAGTGACACCACAAATAGACTGCATAAAATTTTGCGGGCGTTTAACTTTACGTGGTCACGACGAAAGGCAGGATTCAGAAAACCAAGGAATGTTTCGTGGACTTGTAAGTGCTACTGACGGCTCAATGAAGGAAAACTTAGAAACGGAACCGTGTTTAGAGGTACATCAAAAATAGTTCATTTTGCACTTCTGGATAGTATTCTAAGTTTGTGCAGAGTAGTAATAACGCAAGAAATGTTAAGTGTGCGTTATTTGGCTACAACGGCGTACGAAACAACAGATGTGTCTACCACGCAGCAATTGGTGATTGTGTATAGATACGAACTTCATGGCTTTGTTGTGGAGAGATTTTGGGGCTTCAATAACGCTGACACGCAGGATGATGAGACGTTATTTAAGGCAACAAATTCTGAACCGCAAAAAAAAAAAAAAAAAAAAAAAAAAAAAAGCAGATGGACCGAAGGAAAAGATGATAGGATAATAGGATAATACTATGATGGTACTGCTGTTATGAGCAGAGGCATTAACGGTGTTGAGGCATGAATTAATCAGGTATATCGTAGCGCTCGTTATGTTCACTGCTATGTTTATCAATCTAATCTGGTCCTGCAAAAAGCTGCATCTGATAGAATTTTTTTTTCTCATCTCTCCGGCTTTCCAGCTTTTTTCTCCCCGTCGTCACAGAGAACAAGTGTGTTAGACAGAGTTGTGCAAACTAAACTACCACGGATAGTAACTACAAGATGGGTGTTTAACACACGGACAGTCAACACATTTAAAGCGAACAAAGAAAGTATGATCGAGTGTTTAGAAGAAATTAACTTCTCTGCTCGTGCAGACGACATAAGCAGACAAGAAAGTTACGGCCTCCTCTCCAATTTGAAAGATCCTGAGTTATTTCGACTAGAAATTTTCACAGGATCATGCAACATGCAGATATACTGTTCCAGAAGCTATAACATCGGAATCTTTTAGCAATAACGGCTAGACAATATTTATTGGAGTCTGAAGATGTAATTACAGGAATAAGAAATACTGCCATTGAAGAAATTACGTCATATTCTGAAGAACAAATTCTGAACTAAAGAAAATCACAAAATAAAGTAGCGAATGTGAAGGAAGTTTGTGACGCCATAATATGTCATGCGAATGAAAGATTTTCATTCAGGAATCACCTTGTGGCATCAAAATTATTAGATGTGAGCTCATTTTCCCTATTTTCGCCAAATTTTCCTGAGAGAGGACTTGACATTACTATTGAAACGTACCTATGGTTATCAAAGGCGCAACTGAGAACATAGCTAGAAGTACTCTATAGCAGATAAGACATTCAGTGCGCAGGTGGCGCTGTTGCATTGCTACAACTTCTATTAAAAAACAACTTGGATCGAGACACATTTCCGCAGCTATGTGACCTAATGACGATAATTATAACACTCTTACAACAGTTGAACCTGAACGTTGTTTCTCAACAGTGAAAAGAATGAAAACCTTCTGTGGAAGACAATGACAAAAAACAGGCCTTCGGCAGTAGCAATACTTGCAATTGAGAAAAAGTTTGCGAACGATACTAAAGAGTGACAGAGTGACCGAGACATTTGCGCGATTGGAAAACAGACGCACGGATTTTCTTTACAGGCAGGCAATGTCAGTCATATTGCAGTATACTTTTTCTCTATTTAATATGTACCTACAGAACAGTGTAACATGCATTAATCTTAACTTTTATGTGGACTATGCGGAAGGTTAGGACTTTTCACAAGAAGAGATTATGCCGTTTTTCTGCTCCAGAAGTTGACAATTGATGAATGATAAGACTTCAGTAATGTTAGTATTTGGCTGGCGAGACGGAGAGTAGTTGCATAAATTTGTTCATAATTACAGCTGTTATACAGCAGATGCTATTTCACGCATTCATACTCACGAGCCGCCACTGCCAATTAACATGAAAAACAGAATTTTTCAACCTCAATTTTTACCTCTTTTTTTTTTTTTTTGGCCGAATAAGTTTTCCTTCATTTGCTTATTCAATTTAATATTTTGATTCCACGTGTCTTGAAACTGAGAGAGTCAAAAATTTTTTCAGTCTTTTATCGATTTCTGCGTTTATTGAAGGAAATAATGGGAATATATAACCGAAAATCGGCTATTTCAGAAACGGGTTATTTTAAGCTGTTTTAACTGCCAGATTAAACAGGCGTGAAGAAAAACTAATGCAACCGAAAATCGGTTGTTCCAGCGATAACCGTTATCCGTAACCCGTACTGGGTGGCGTGGTGGTAGTCAGCCTATCTACCACAATTGAGCATTCGATTCTATATTTCAGCTCCTAAACGAACGACACGGCCCGCGTTCCACTCGCTCCGCCGCGATGGTATGTGCTGAACGCGCAGCGCCTGGTGGTCGCTGAAAGGCTACTGTGTAGCTGCTGAGCGCCGGCAATTACTCCGTCGCAGAATGAAGCGCCGCTTCTTGCTGTTGGCTGCGGCCGCTGCGGCCGCCGTTGCCCGGAAACTAGTTCCGCTGATAGAGCGCTGCTCCCTAACTCGATTCCGGTATCGCGTACGGCAGCTGCGTGGCGATTCGGCAGCTCTTGAGTGCGGAACGAATGCGCTTTGTATTCTAGAGCATTAATAACGTGACGTCGAAACCACTCGCGTCGATTGAATATTGTGCAGTGCAGACGCGAAGCGGAAACGATCTGATAGAGATATGAACGATTCGATAGGAGGAAACATGGGGTTGGGGGAAAAGCAAACTGTTGCGCGTTGCGACATTGGATGGGCTGTTGGTGTAGTGCTTTAACTGACGAGTCCAGAGAGTGGGCGGTGGGCTTTTACTTTGATTTCTTCATCTATTATACAGGGAACTCGCTACACAGTCAAGTGTCCAGTAAAATACTCGCTGCAGTAATACCGAGTCATCGTGGGGCTTTCGTCCGTCAGTACACATGTTTTCAATATTTTATCTTTTTTTCTTAATCACTCAAAGCAAGGGAAAGGGGATATGAGGCGGCGACTGTTCTACACAGATTATGCGTTAACCTACACTGGAGCGCCAGATAAACTGGTGTGCGCATGCGTATTCAAATACAGAGATATGTAAACAGACAGAATACTGCTCTGCGGTCGGAAACGCCGATATAAGACAACTGTCTCTCGCAGTTCTGCTGCTACAATGGCAGGTTATTGAGATTTAAGCGAGTTTCAACCTGGTGTTATAGTCGGCGCTCGAGTGATGGGACACAGCATCTCCGAGCAGCCATGAAGCGGGAATTTCTCCGCACGAATATTTCACGTGTATTCCGCGAATATCATAAATCCGGTAAAACAACAAATCTCCGACATCGCTGTCGCCGGTAAAAGATCCTGCAAGAACGGGGGCGACGACGACTAAAGAGAATCGTTCAACCCATTCGCATATTGCTGCAGACTGCAGTGCTAGGTCACCAGCAAGTGTCAGCGTGCGAACCATTGAAAGAAACATCATCGATATGAGCTTCCGGAACGGAAGGCCCACTCGTGTACCCTTGATCAACGCACGACACAAAGCTTTACGCCTTTTCTGGACCCGTCAATACTGACATTGGACTGTTGATGACTGGAAACATGTTGCCTGGTCGGACGAGTCTCGTTTCAAATTGTATCGAGTGGATGGACGTGTCCGGGTATGGAGACAACCTCATAAATCCATGGAACCTGCATGTCAGCAGGGGACGTTTCAAGTTGCTGGAGGCTCTGTAATGGTGTGATGCGCGTGCAGTTGGAGTGATATGGGATCCCAGATACATCTAGATACGACTCTGACAGGTGACACGTACGTAAGCATCCTGTCTAATCACCCGCATCCATTCGTGTCCATTGTGCATTCCGACGGACTTTGGCAATTCTAGCGGGACGATGCGACACGCCACATGCCCAGAATTGCTACAGAGTGGCTCCAGAAACACGCTTCTGTTTAAACACTTCCGCTGGCTACCAAACTCCCCCGACATGAAAATTATAGAGCAAATCTGGGATGTCTTGCAATGTGCTGTTCAGAAGAGATCTCCATCCCCCCGTTACTCTTACGTATTTATGGACAGCCATGCAGCATTCGTGGTGTCAGTTCCTTCCAGCACTACTTCAGACATTAGTCGAGTCCAGGCCACGTCGTGTTGCGTCACTTCAGCGTGCACGTTGGGACCATACAAGGTATTAGGCAGGCGTACCAGTTTCTTTGGCTCTTCAGTGTATATAACGAAAGCGCTTTAACAATCAATCGCTTACCAACCGCACACTGCCCATCTAGTTCCGTGTAGGTCAGAAAAATTTTATTGTCAGTATTTCGTATAGCTATTGAGCGAATTTAAAATAATTCATAATCTACTCATTAAGAGGCATAATCTTACAATATATATTTAATGCACTTTGTCGAGTATTAAAGTTAGAAATTGTGTGTGTCTCTCTTGAGGCAGCGTAGCTCATGGCGCGGAAATTAACCAGATTATATTCACGCAGTATTTGAGATTGAGAGCATTTTTCGACTTCCCACAAAGTTTACACAATGGTCAAACACTTTCGAAAGTTTTTCTCGCGGACACCCTCGACAAAATAATGACTGGATAAAAAAGAAAAAGAAAGAAACCCTTGCCGCTTGGTACACTTTCGCCGTCAATGCAGTGAATGAGCTTTTAATTTATTACTTCTTCACTAGTAAATTTATTTGCAATACATTTTGCAGACAGTATCCACGAATACCGCTAAATGTACCTACACAATTATACCATTGTACGAACTGTAGTTCAGGGGATATGGGGCTCAGAACACCCAAACTATACTCGTGTCTGATGATGAGGGAACTCACCAACTTCCAGCAAGCTTCCAACATGATATGAACCTATTTTAAACACAGGATTTCTATTCTTTAAAGAACTGGGGGAGGAGGGAGTGAGGTCTACTGGTATAAATTGAATGTGAAAAGTCACGCGAAGAATAGTTTCCCTTTTGAAGATATGCCATGTATAACGTCCGAATGCTGCGCACGGAAGCTTCGTATTTCGCGATATCAGACACGATATCTGAGCAAACAGTTATACATTGATCAGCCAGAACAGTATGCTCACCGACCTATTATCGATATAAACCGCTCCAGGCGATAGCAGCGTCATCTGGCGTGGAATGATAGCCAGTCAGACACGCACGGTGCATACAGTATCAGAGAGCGTACTGTCCGTTTGTAGAATGGAGAAGGGGCACGTTCTGTTTCAGTTTGACCGAGGGCACAGTGTGATGGCGGAAGACTCGGCACGAACATTTCGGAAACTGCACGACTAGTATGGTGTCCGGGGAGTCTCTCAACACGTGGCGAAACCAAGGTGAAATCACGTCCACACGTCGTGGGATTGGCTGATATAACATCCGACTTTTGTGCTGGGCAGAATACAAGTGTGTCTGAATACACAGAGCACCGCGCGCTCCTAACGACAGGCCTCCACAGACGACGATCCATGTAAGTGCCAATGCTATCACCATGACATCGGCAGCTACGACTGACCGTCGCACGGGGCTTATGGAACTCCGGTACGTTCCTCATCGTGCCGATGGGAGGGTGTGAATCCGTCGTCCTCCAGGGGAACAGATGCTTGTCACCTGTACTGGGGGACGAAGAGAAACTGGTGGCGACTGCAGTACGCTCTGGGGCACATTCACGCGGGCACCGAGGGCCTAGTAGAGCTCGTGCGGGGCATCAGGTCGCCAACGAGTGTTGTACGCTGGTTGCAGACCACAGAGCACATGAAGATGACGTTTCCCGACGGCAGTTGCATTTTTCAACAAGGTACGCGTCATGTCACATGGACAGTAGTGTGATGGAGTGTTTCGAGGAAAAACGGTGGGGCCCCTAGTCGCCAACTCTCAACCCAATTGGACAAATCTGGGATGTGATTTGAATTCCCGTCAGATGTCATCGCCCCCGCCCCCCTCCCCAGAATTTATGGGAATTAGGTGACTTGGGTGTACAGATGTGGTGTCAACTCCGGCCAGCTACCTTCCAGTGCCTCATTGCTTCCATGCCACGTCGCTGCAGTCATCCGTGCCGATGATGGGTATACCTGCTGCCAGCTGGGTGGTTATAATGATCTGGCTGATCAGTATGTAGTGAACGTGGCCGGCTCGTAGGTGTTTACCGTCTCTGAACTTGGGATGGTAATAGGGTCATACCAAGTCGGCGATTACACAAGAATTTGCGTTTCGAAGGTCAATGGCACGTCCATAGTGGACCTTCAATATCACAGGGACAGTGGTTCCACACTCGTAGGCCGGCGGCTCTAGCCGAGCGGTATAGGTGCTTCAGTCCGGACGAGCGGTCTAGGTGCTTCAGTCCGGAACCGCGCTGCTGCTACCGTCGCAGTTCGAACAGTGCCTCGGGCATGGATGTGTGTGATGTCCTTATGTTAGTTAGGTTTAAGTACTTCTAAGCCTAGGGGACTGATGATCTCAGATGCTAAGTCCCATAGTGCTTAGAGGCATTTTGAACCACACTCGTAACCGCCGCACTCGAGGACCACAAATATTTGTCCAACGGACCTTATACCCTGCACTGAAACTACGTGAGTCTGAGACAGATGCCTACATGCACATGCGAGGAAAAATGTTTCCCCAGAACACATTGTCTTATTCTGCGGGCATTACGCCAACAGTAGACGTAGACTGCACAGAAATACCTCTATACACAGCAATAAGAGACTAACAACAATGGGCACAATCAAATGCATTAACAGACAGTATTTCAGAAACGACACATTAAGTGTGCTTGTGTACTAGGTAACACACACACCTATATTCAACGTCACAGAGGGTGGACAGCGACACCGACAGTGACAGCATAACAGGGAAGAGGACGAGGAGAGGCGGGACACTTAAAATTATGCTCAGAAACATAACAGGAACGGTCATTAGAATCAGAAAAGTGTAGTACACATTAGGACTAAAATTCATACTTTAACAGCTATGGTCACTTTTTCATCATTGATACTGTGACACAAATCTCTTATCTTTCCATATTTTGAGAGATGATAGTATGGACAAAAACAAGAAAAAAGTCCAGTAAACTTTAAGAGCTATGAGCACAAGTAAATCTTCGCTACTGTGAAAGACATCTCTTCCACTGAACAAGTGTTCATAGATTTTAAGGTGTTGATTTCAGAGCCCGGTGTGAAGCACCTAGACCGCTCGGCTACAGCCGCCGGCCTACGAGTGTGGAACCACTGTCTCTGTGACATTGAAGGTCCACTATGGACGCGCCATTGACCTTTGAGGAAGAAATTTCTGAGGATGTACGTCTGGAGTACAGCATTGTATGGTAGTGAAACATGGACTGTGGGAAAACCGGAACAGAAGAGAATCGAAGCATTTGAGATGTGCTATAGACGAATGTTGAAAATTAGGTGGACTGATAAGGTAAGGAATGAGGAGGTTCTATGCAGAATCGGAGAGGAAAGGAATTTGTGGAAAACACTGATAAGGAGAAGGGACAGGATGATAGGACATCTGCTAAGACATGAGGAAATGACTTCCATGGTACTAGAGGGAGCTGTAGAGGGCAAAAACTGTAGAGGAAGACAGAGATTGGAATACGTCAAGCAAATAATTGAGGACGTAGGTTGCAAGTGCTACTCTGAGATGAAGAGGTTAGCACAGGAAAGGAATTCGTGGCGGGCCGCATCAAACCAGTCAGTTGACTGATGACAAAAAAAAAAAAAAATCTAGAGAAGTTTTGCTTATTTTGGTCTATCCTACCTCCCCCTAAAATCTGCAAGGCAAAGAGTTTGCAGCAGAAGAGAGTTGCTTTACACTATCGGAGATAGATCTTTTTTGCGTCCAATACCCGTTCCTGTCACAGCACTGAATATCGACCGTTTCTCCTGCGACACCCAGTATATGGGCGACTTATCTTTTTAATACGTGAAGACCATCAGTCACTTCGATAATCATAAATCCGTTTTGTGGAACACTGTTTTGAGAAGTAACATCCATTTTCTTAATGCTTGAATATTGTTCGACAGTCAGATAAATGCAATGTAAATGTTCAGCATCATTTTTTCCTGAAATAGATATTATTGGTCTTTCTAAGAAGTGAATTATTTATAATATGTCTTAATGCTATTCCACCTGCTTTCTGAACAATACAACTGTTTATAAACAACTAAAAGTTTTTTAAAAAGGCAGAGAAACACTAAACAACGAAGTTAAAAATATAGTAACCAAATTCTTAAATATGGACTGTTATTCTACTCATTAATTCGTTATTTCAGACACTGAGAACTTCCATATTTTTGCTTGTAAAGGCCATATACAAGCTCACGGGGCAAAAAAAAAAAAAGATTCTAAAATATGGAGTTGTGCTGTTCTGTCACTCAACAACGTCATTTATCTGTATGTGCATTTGTATTTCATCAGTATTTTAAGTTTAACGGCTCTAAAGACTGTCTGTCTTTATCTATGGATTACATCAATGCACACAACTCTGGCTCCCATTTACATGAAATAGTGACTTATGCGATAATAATCTTAAATCCAGTAGCGAGGTAGCTTATAAATATCGGACTGTTGTTGGGTCATTTCATAGTTATGGACGTAACATTTTGTGCAATTGACACTGAAGTGTTGACATGGTTATAAAAATCAGATAGAGCTGAATATGAAAAATACAGGTACAGTTAAGGTTTCATGTTTTGAGCTCCGTTGACTTACCACTAAACACAGGAACAGAAAGTGTTACAGAAGTAACAAAACCTCCACTTTTCATGGGTTTTACGCTGTTGCTGCCTACAACAGTGCCGTTTGTGATATTGTCTAACAAAACTACACGTTTCCTATATCTATTATGTTGATTACATCATATTTGTTGTTAGGCTATTTCAGTTGTTTGTCTGTATTTACCATAAGCGCTGTTTACCCAGCTACACTCCAGACTGATGTCGGTTACTTAACGCCTTTATTATGTTAATTGCATTAGGTTTATGCTTCGCGTATTTCAGCTGTCAATTAGTATTTACCCAAGCGCTGTTTATATAGCAGTGCTCCAGCCAAGTATTATTGTTTACTTACGCCTTTATTCTGTTAACTCCGCTACATTTGTCCTTAGGGTGGTCTAATGGGTGGAGCATTAGGCTCTGGCTCCGGACGTCCTGTATCCAATCTCGTTTAAAAGAAGGGATTTGTCCTTGTTCCAGTCCATCCAGGATAGCCCCAGGTTTACTCATGCTGCTTCCATATTAGTTCTGGAAATCTTTTTCTGGGCTAAAAGATGGCCAAGGCGATAGGAGCGCCACCCTCCACTTCCTAGTGCCACGGTGAAGAGAAGTTGCAGTCCACCAGTAACCAAGCCACTATCCTGGTGACAGGCTTGCGTCAAAGTCTTTACGTTTCTTAATTTGCCCTTAGGATATTTCAGCTTTCTGTCAGTATTTACCGCCAGCGCTGTTTATGTGTGCTCCAGCCCGATACTAATGTTTAACTACGCTACGTTCCTGTATATTATACCGGCGTTGGCTAATAGATTCGTTGGATTAACGATAGAGTATACTCTGTCATGTGCACAACCATGAACAGCTATGACTGATCTTTCTTCTCAACTTAATTTGAAGGAAGGCAAGACGAAAGACATGAAGCAAGAAACACTCGAGTTTGTCCCGTCGATGAAAATTTCATTAGAACTGCAGTACGAGAATGGATAGGAAAGAAAATAAACCATCTCATTTTCCAAAAGGCAATCACAGCTTAGGTTTTATAGGGAAGCAGTGTAAAACCAAAACCGATGTGGTCGGACGGGTATTTGGATCCCACTATCCTCTATGATAATCCATTGCCTTAACAAATATACTACCTCTCTGTGTTCTGGTGACCGCTGGAAACTGGCGGCAACGTCTCATATTCTACTAAATTTTCCATCCATCGCTAAATTCTATAAGAGCATAATAGATTAAGTACGCATTGAAGGAATGAGCACGATCGCAACAGACAAGTTAAGGTAGAACTGAAGAGATGACTATACTTCTCCTAGAATCTCAATGGGCTAGGTAGGCAAAACATTGGTTGCTTTATCTTTAGTAAAGGACGATGTAAACGGTGGCAGTTATTGAAGTATATGAAATGAAAACGTCACAACGTCTGAACGACTTGCATTAGGACGTTCAAACTGTGTGGTTGGCCGCAGAACATGATGGGAATCAACATGCGCTATATGGTTTGGTTGAGCGTCGAAGCACACTGCCATTTGGATGGGTTCGTCAGTAAGCAAAACTGGAGCATTTGGGGGACTCACAAACTGAATTTCGCGATCGAGAAGTCTCTTCACCCTCAGTGGGTGACCGTGTGGTGTGCAATGTCCAGTCGCTGGATTATCGGTGCGATATTGTTGATAACACGGCGACTACCGAGCGGTACGTGAAGCTTCCGGTAGATGATTTCACTCCCATTATCCAAAGTGACCCTGGGATTTCGACGAGATGTGCTTCACGCAGGACGGAGGTCGATCCCATTGAAGCAGTAATGTCCTGGAGGAGGACTTTGGGGACCGCATTCTGGCTCGGGCGGGGGGCAGAGGCCACTGGCATTGGTCTCGGTTGCCTGCCATCTTCTTCGGATCTCCGTGCTGTTATATTAAAGGCAAGGTATACAGCAATAACCCCAAAACCACTGCTCAGCTGAAAACAGTCAATCAGTAGGTCATCGACAGCAGCAATGTTCCAACACTTCAGCGGATTGTGCAGGATTTCGCTATTACTCTAAGCCACATCATCGCCAATGACGGCAGGCATTTCGACCACGTCATAACCTTAATCCGAGTACGTTAGTGGCGTTTACATGTTGAATGAAGTTTGTGCACCCCGTAGGTTGTGACTAATTTATCTTTTTTTCATATGGTTCAGTAAGTGTCACCACATACGTGCTTATCGAGTGTGGACTAAGATTTGTGACGAAATTAGCATTTGTTAAAAAACGGAACTCTACATGTCGCTCTAAATGAGACGACAGTCGCAGATGTAAAGATAATTTCAGGAGTAACCCAAGGCAGTGATAAAGGTCCGTTAGTATTAAGAGCAACGGGATATTTCAAAGTATTTGCGTCAAACGTCTATTGATGGTAGATCACATCATGGTGAACAGCTCAGGTTAGACACAAAATGTTCGCCGACGCTTCCCGGCAGTGCTAGGCCCGAAACGACGAGATTTCACGGTACTAACTGAGTCGACTCTCCAGGTGCTAACCAGGAATTCTGCATACTGCCAACCCCACTAAATTGATAGCGACTTCCAACAAGAAAATCTTAGACAGTGACTGCCTCAAAGGTGAAATTTTAGAAGCGAGAAAGGAACTTTAATTTTTCTGTGTCCACCCCCATTCATAGTAAACTCATGACTGGATAAGAGGCAACACCCAAAGCATATGCAAGCTGCAGAGGCCTATGGCCTGCCACCTCTCATGGACATAACCAATACAGAAGGGCCCCTACTGATGCCGAGAAGTGATCGCGAACATTTTAGTCCTAATAAAACTTGTTCCTCGTGACTCAATTTGCCATGCCTAGATGTTGGATGCAAATACTAAACACCCTGTATATATAAATGATCTACTACACTCATGCTCAAAAATTAAGGATAATGCTGATGCATGATGAAATAACTCTCTGGTGGGAGGTTTGCGGGTTTAATTCACCTCGGGGTACGACCATGCGGTGCATTTCATCTGCGGTCGACGCACGGTGGCGCTGGCAGGAGTCCACATACGCATAGGTGTGTTGGTGCATGGCAGAGTACGGTGCAGCGAGTAAGTGTGCAGACGTTTCCAGACGTGCTAATGGTGACTGTGTGTTGAAAATGGCTCAAGAACACATGCTGATGATGTTATGAGGGGTAGAACACTAGGGCCACTGGAGGATGGTCAAACACAGCAGGTCGTAGTACGGGCCCTCCGTGTGCCACAAAGTGTGATCTCAAGATTATGGCAACGATTCCAGCAGACAGGAAACGTGTCCAGGCGCTACAGTACGGCGCGTCCACAGTGGACAACACTACAAGCAGACCGGTATCTCACCATCGGTGCCCGCAGACGGCCACGGAATACTGCTGGTAGCCTTGCTTGGGACCTCACAGCAGCCACTGGAAAAGTTGTCTCCAGACACACAGTCTACGGACGACTGAACAGACACTGTTCATTCGCCCGGAGACCTGCAAGGTGCATTCCACTGACCCCTAGTCACAGGAGAGCCCGTAAAACCTGGTGTCAAGAACACAGTACATCGTCATTGGAACAGTGGTCCCAGGTTCATGGACGAGTCCAGGTATAGTCTGAACAGTGATTCTCGCAGGGTTTTCATCTGGCGTGAACCAGGAACCAAATACCAGCCCCTTAGTGTCCTTGAAAGGGACCTGTATGGAGGTCGTCGGTTGATGGTGTGGGGTGGGATTATGATTGGTGCCCATACACCCCTGCATGTCTTTGACAGAGGAACTGTAACAGGACAGGTGTATCGGGACGTCATTTTGCACCAGTATGTCCCCATTTTCATGGGTGCCGTACAGCATTGGCGTGGCACAGCGTAATTAGCACCTCTCCGGAAAACTGAAGAAATTCCTTAACGGAACAAGATTTGAAGATGATGACTCCCTTCTTATGTCTGGCTCAGACATTATGTTTTTGATATCTACCGTGCATGCGGCTCTTAGTTACTCGGTGGCATAAAACAGTTGCATGGAATGGAGATGACGTGGAATAGAGATATTTTGTCTTTTAAGAATGTATCAACACACTGCGAAAATATCAAATATGTAGAAAATAAATGGATGTTAAAAAAAAAACAATGGTGCATTTCTTTTGGAGTGACTCTCGTACTAGTGTAAACCCCTTTTAGTTTCTGTAGATATTTGATGTCCTAGTTTTATATAATTTTTGTGATATATATCCTTTTAGAAAGGAAATACGGGTACCAGCAAAGAGCATTAAATTATAAATATACATTGTGCAGCAGTTGTCAAAATAGCAAGTTCTTCAAAAATTGAGATTTCTCAAAAGCTCATTATTGAGGACCTTCAAAAGTTTGCAGGGGGTTTTTGGCTACGCCCCACGCTAGAATTAAAGGTAATGTCTTAGAAACTCAGTATTGTGTGTCGCCATGTTCTGTCCAGAGTAATAATTCTACTACTAGAGTAATTGAGAGAAACCTAACAGATGCCTTAGAAGAACTAACTGAATATTACAACGGGAACCAGCTTCGACCTAATCCAGCAAAGACGCAGACTTGTTTATTTCATCTAAACAACAAGGAAGCAAACAGGGAATTACAATTGGAATGGAACTCAGTTAAACTTCAACACTGCCCAAACCCAGTTTATCTTGGAGTCACGTTAGATCGAACATTGTCTTACAAGAAACACATAGAGAAAACTAGAGCGAAAGTCAACACACGGAACGGCATAATCCGTAAACTTACCAACTCACACTGGGGAGCAAACCCTGAAGTTCTACGTGCATCATCCCTGGCATTGTACTTTGCTCCAGCTGAATATGCATGCCCCGTCTGGAGAAGATCGACACATGCTCAGAAGCTAGACGCAGCATTGAATGCCTCATGTCGATTAATCACGGGATGCCTGAAGCCTAGAAACCGTGATCTCCTTTATATGTGTTCTGGAATATCCCCCAACAGATCAGACGGCAAACGTTGGCGATGGCCGAACGAAGCAGGCAGTGCGAAGTTACGCACATCAGCCAGCGGAGGCAAGACTTAAATCTAGGAAAGACTTCATAAAACTTGAACGTCCACTAACCGAAAGTCAGTCTACAACTAGAGAATCAATGTGGAAACAGAAATTGGATAAAGGCAGTCTGAAAAGTTGGAACTTTAAAGAAAAACTTCCTGTCGGATCACAATTGGAATGGAGAGTCTGGAAGAGCCTAAATAGATGTCAAATGGGAAGATCACAGGATAACCTGATCAAGTGGGGATACGCCGAAGAAGAGCCCTGCCAATGTGGAGGAAAACAAACCGTGACACACCTGCTGACCTGTCCATCTTTGCTGGCCCCATGCACTTTCCAAGACCTGTGGTTGGCCAACGACGCTGCAGTGAAGTGTGCCGAACACTGGAGAGAGATATGAGCCTTGCTTTAGACAATAATGACGACTTACAATATGTGAAAATCATGAATGTATATATGAATTAATAACTATCATTTACTTTTATTTGCAACCTATTATATATAGCGTATTAATTAATTACAGATGTAGCTCAGACACGATTAAATAAATAAATAAATTCTACTACTTGCGGCAGAGGAGCGCTCAGACAACAGTCATGGGAAATCCGAGTTGCAGACAAGCTGGGAAGAGAAAAGCCATCTGTCGGGGAGCGGTGGGCGACAGCCGGAGCAACTCTGAGCCGCCCCACTTGTTGACACAGCTCCGGCCGCAGGCGCCAAAACAAAGGAGCGCACCAATACTCCTAATAGACACGCCAGGTCGCTACTTCACCCTGTTTGACGTTCTTTAAGTTATCGATCTTCGTGCAACTGCGATGCGATTGTTTTCTGTCTGTCTCTTCTTCTTACTTACGATTGTAGAAAGCCTAATGTTGGCGCACCCAAAGAACAATTGGTAAATGGTTGTTGAATGCCTGGCAAAATATGACACAAAGGCTTCCTTCACCAGGATACAGATTAGCTGCCTGTTTTTCAAGGCGTTCCTTGCGGAGTGGGGGATTGGCCATGTAAGTAAAAAAAAAAAAAAAAAAAAAACAGTATTCAATTTGAGTCCATAGACGTATCACGCAACTGCACTGAACAGATATCTGACTGTTGTGGAAGGGCAGTTGAATTCAGTGAAAGTAAACTTTTGATTGTTGTTGTTTATAGGTCCGCAACTCTGACTTCAGAGCGTATCTGCTCAAGCTAAAGAGGGTTGTTGATTCACTTTGTAGGAAGTACTAAACATTACTTATACTTGGTGGCTTCAGTATTAATTTTGTATAGGATTGTGCAAGAAAAAGGATGTTGGTAGATATCCTAAACTCATTTGATCTGATGCAGACTCTTTTCTTTTTTCCAACCAGGGTGCAGGGGAACAGTAGCACACTCATAGACAATAGTTTTATTCCTCCTTCATTACTAGATGGGCATTCTGTTAGTGAAAGGGTGAATGGCCTTTCAGACCATGATGCACAAATTTTAACACTAAAAGACTTTTGTTCTGAAACAAATGTCATATAATTTCAAACTACGTAGGAAAGCAAATCCATCGGCAATAGAGAATTTTGTAAACCTCGTTAAGAAACAAGAACGGCAGGATGTTTATAGTGCCGATAACATAATTGACAAATATAATGCTTTCCTTAACATACTTCTCATGCTCTTTGAAGATTGCTTTCCATTAGAACGCTCTAAACGCGTTACTAGCAATAAAAGGGAGCCTGGGTGACTGACTAGTGGGAAAAGGATATCTTGTAGAACAAAGCGGGAATTACATCAAAATATTAGACGTAGTCACAACCAAGCTCCAGTAACCCATTACAAACAGCATTGTAAGGTCCAGAATGAGATTTTCACTCTGCAGCGGAGTGCGCGCTGATATGAAACTTCCTGGCAGACCAAAACTGTGTGCCCGACCGAGACTCGAACTCGGGACCTTTGCCTAACGCGGGCAAGTGCTCTACCAACTGAGCTACCCAAGCACGACTCACGCCCCGTCCTCACAGCTTTAGTTCTGCCAGTACCTCGTCTCCTACCTTCCAAACTTAACAGAAGCTCTCCTGCGAACCTTGCAGAACTAGCACTCCTGAAAGAAAGGATATTGCGGAGACATGGCTTAGCCACAGCCTGGGGGATGTTTCCAGATTGAGATTTTCACTCTGCAGCGGAGTGTGCGCTGACATGAAACTTCCTGGCAGACCAAAACTGTGTGCCGGACCGAGACTCGAACTCGGGAAGGGACACAGTTTTGGTCTGCCAGGAAGTAGCATTGTAAGGTGCTTACAAATGCAATTAGGAAGGCAAATAGTATGTGGTACGTAAACAGAATAGCTGATCCACAGGATAAAATTAAAACTATATGGTCAGTTGTGAAGGAAATGTCTGGTCAGCAACAAAAGGACGACAGTAGAAAGTCAGTTCATAGTAAAAATATTTCTGTTCATGATGTCAGATATATGCACAGTATTTAACGATCATTTTCTGAGCACTCCTGCTGAATTAAATAAAAATTTAGTTTTTACAGGGAATCATATAACTCTCTTGGAAAATGCCTTCCCGAGATTGACGTCTGAAATACTCCTCTGTGCCACTAACCAGAGAGAGACTGAGTCAATAATTAAGTCGCTGAAGACTAAGGACTCTCATTGATATGATGGAGTGAATAGAAGAATATTAAAATACTTTGCTGCTCTTGTTAGCCCTATACTTAGCCATATTTATAATTCTTTCTTTCAGAGTGGTCAGTTTCCTGAACGATTAAAGTACTCAGTAGCAAAACCGCTTTATCAAAAGGGAGAAAGGGATAGCAATTTTAGATCTATTTCTATGCCATCAGTGGTTGCTA
The DNA here is from genome assembly GCF_023898315.1 of Schistocerca nitens. Classification (NCBI taxonomy): domain Eukaryota; kingdom Metazoa; phylum Arthropoda; class Insecta; order Orthoptera; family Acrididae; genus Schistocerca; species Schistocerca nitens. The sequence continues at coordinate 16,982,255 of NC_064621.1, read as the reverse complement.
AAGTTATTGAAAAGGCTGTGTATGTACGGATAATTGATCATTTTATATCACATAATTTGCGCTAAAATGAACAGTTCGGCTTTAGAAGTCGCTTAACAACTGAAATTCTATATTCTCTTTTCTCTGTGAGGTACTGGATCGATTACACAAAATGTTTCGAACGCTAGGCATATTTTTTGATTTAACTTGTAACACTACGCTACTGCGTACGATACTTATTAAAGCCTGTACTATGGTAAGTTGACGGGATTCACCTTATAAGAAAGGATTTTGGGGTAGATATTGACCGCGTGTACCCGAATGGAGGCAAAATCAGACTTTCACCCACTCAGTAACAACAATGATGCGTCAAGCAAGTCTGAAGTGCAACTATACGTTAGGACGGACAAGAAACGACACAGCAGATGCTACCAAATTGTTAATAATACGGTCGCCAGCCTAATTAGGCGTTAACTGAGTTTCTTCCCAGTATAAGTTTATGTATGTTCATACAAAACAACACGTAATAGCACTGCATAATGTGGTAAATTTTAGAACCAGAAAATCTACTCAACTAATGATTTCACTTTCTGTACTAATGTGAACAAGCCATAAATACACAACAATACACTATAATGTTTACTACAAACTTCGTACTGTCTATTGATCTGATTAAAATCTGGCATAGGTTACCCTAGAAGTAGCACTTTCGAAACATACATACAATGTCAATTTTGAAAAAGGTAAAACACTAATAAATTTAGGTTTTATATTGACTTTAACTTTGCTAGTCAAATCAGTTCAGTACACTTCAGAATTTAAATGAATAGAAAAGAAAAACGGGGGGGGGGGGGGGGGGGTGCCCTGAAACTGTAATGACCACTGTACTGAGATTTTAGTTTATCGAAATCGTTAAGCACTCAAGATTTCCAATACATGAGTTACTACTCTTTTTGTCTTATTTCTTGCTTATTTAACTATCATTATTTTTGTCTCAAATTAATTAAACTTCATTACTAAACCAATTTCAACATTATCTTCCAACTTTGCCAGACCTATATATTCATTAACAACAAAGTTCTTTAAGCATCATTCTAACATAGATAGGTCTGCAGGTAAGTATTATTAACATAAACTTTAAATCTTCATTTCGGGACACTCGAATTGCACAACATGTGGAAAGGACCCTGTCTAGGTTAGTGATGAGGATAATTAAATGATAGGACAGTTCTGGTAAAAGTTAAGTTGTTATTGAACAGTCAGGAACAAAAGTAACACTGGTCCACACGAATACAGTACTAAAAGTTTCAACCTGTTCGTGTCGATGCGGCGGTTGGCGGGCGGCGAGATGGCGAGGCGCAAAGCACACATACAATCACAGCTATGGCTCTTGATGTATCGGCACTTTGCTTCTTCTTAGCGTCGCAATACTTTTCCCTTTAGTGCCTATGGAATATAGCCATGCTGTATAGTCGTCGGAAACGGCACATCCGAGGCTCAATGAAATCACGTTTTCCAGGAGAGCCTCTTCGATCCAGAGCGTGTTTCTCAGACCGATGCCCAACTCCGACTACTACTGCTGAGCCCTTTATGCCGTGCCGCGCCCGTGTGCATTTTCCCGCACTCGCCTGCCATCCACCTTTTACCGCTCCCCTACAGACAGGGTATTCACCAAAGGTTTTGCATTCCACATATCCTAATACATTGCCTACGTATGGACCAGGCGCATAAATACAACTTTAACATCTTACAACAGTTTCAACATTCCTTTCATTTCCATTTTGTTATAATATTGCATGCAATTTGACATAAACATTAATACTCACATCGAAAATTGGTTACAGTTCCTTTAACATCATGGCATGAAAAGAAAAAGAAATGAAATCAGAACATCGATTACACTAATTTAACGAAAATCAGAAGAAAAAAAATATTATATGTACAGTTGTTGTTGTTACACATTCCCCTGTCTCCAGTAAATTTCACTAAGTGCAAATTTGATGGGAACACTAATTTTTATATTTATACAGTAGTTCTGAATCTTTGTGTGAATTTCCCATCCAAAAAAATTTATACCACTAGCTTCCTTTCACTCACATTATGTAGGTCTACACTTTTTAACATATCATGAACATTTACCTATCGTTTGCTTAAGTGCCTTTGGCACAGTCCAACCTCCTATCACAACATTATTTAAACAGCAAATTACTTATTTTTACTAAATTTCTCAAAGAAATAATTTCAAAATCTGGAACTACAAAAGCAAATGCAAATATCTATATACACTATAAGACAATTTGTTGCTGCTGGCATTGAATGGCAGTTCATTTCCATACTTACTAATAAACACACAATAATATTTAGAAAAATCACTACATATATTTGCTGCCTATTATTCAGATTTGGGCAGTCCATTTCGCATCCTTTTACCACATCACCTATACCACACTTGCAATTCTCCATTGACTATTTATGTGCCCTCATTGGTGTTTGGCAGTCCTTTATATTATGACTCATATACTGCCCACTTTGATTTTTGACAGTCCCATCTTTTATTTGGCTTGCAGCATTTACCCTTTCTTTTTAGCCCTTTTCTCCATACATCTTTACATTTACAGTACATTTGGTAATCTGAAACTCACATAAGTACATTAGCACACTGATATTGGTACACGTATATTTACAAAGATTAGTTACATTTGGAATAAAATAGTTTCAGTATAAAATATAGCATATTTATTGCAAATTGCTTTCTGAGTGTACTTAGGTCACTCACTCCTAGGAACATACAGTTTCAGGTCCACAACATTTCTTACACCTAAAGGTCTTTTGGATTTTGGGTAGACCAGGTAGTAAGCATTATCGTGTGGTATGTTCTGTATTATATATGGTCCATTATAAATGTATTTAAATTTGGAAATTTCATGGTTCAGTTCACTAGACTTTTCGTGGGTTTTTAAAAGAGCATAATCCCCAATTTTAAATTTTGAAACTTTCAGATTTTTATCATGTCTTTTAGATCTAGATTCAGCTTTTTGCTTTGCCCTTTTTCTGACAAATTCTTTCTTTTGACTCAACCCCAAACTTGTACAAGGTGGAAACTCTAGTTATTCTTCAATTAAACTTTTACTTCTGCTGCCTAACAAAATTTCTTCCGGTGGGAATCCCGTAGATTCATGATGTAAGGTGTTCATGACATTCTCAAAATCTGATCTACCCCAGGCTCTATGGTTATGACTGCAGTACGTTCTACACAATCTCCCGATTTCTCGCATGTACCTTTCAACCGGGTTGATAGGCTGCGATATATTTAACCTCCACTTCATTTTGCTCCATTCCTTCTTTCCAAATTTTGGATATGAACTGGGGACCATTGTCAGATAGTACTGCCTTGGGTTTGCCAATGGTTCTGAAGTATTCAACCATCCTACTAAATACAGCTTTTGCTGTTGCTTTTTTCAAGGGGTATAATTTCACAAACTTTGAGAATACTTCCAAAATTACTAAAATATATGCACAATTTCCCGAAGTCTTTGGGAGGCCATACAAATCTACAGATAATAATTCTAGGGTGTCTTCAGGTAATGTACTTTGCATTGGACCTCTACTAGTTCTGTTCGGTACTTTGGCCTTTTGACAGACATCACATGACTTAATCCGTTCCTTTACCTTCTTACTGACACTACCAGCAATCACTACTACATTAATCAATTTATCCAAACATTTCTTTGGCCCACTATGCCCCAATGCTAAATGAAAATAATCTATGACATCAGTATCAAACTGGTGTGGCACACATACTCTCCATTCCTCAGGGACTAAAGCTTTCCTCCTATATAAAATGCCTTTAAAAATTTTGTAATATTTCTTAATTTGAGGATACTGCACACTGTCAAAATTTACCTCCACAGATTTCCATGTCGGATCCTCATTCTGATGGTATCTCATATTTTTACATATTTGCTCAATTTTCCATTTTCCTGAAACCTCTTTCATATACCTGATCTGAAAATTACCCTCTTCACCATTTTCATTGGGCACTTCACTCATACCATTAGGCAATCGAGATAAAGCATCTGCCACATAATTCTCAGTACCCTTAACATAGCAAATCTCGTAATCAAATTGTTGCAGGTACAAAGCCCAACGAGTTAGCCTACCATTAAGTAAACGACAATCTTTAAGAAAAGTTGAAGCTTTGTGGTCAGTATGTACGATGAGCTTATGGCCCCACAGATAATTTCTGAATTTCTTTAACCCCCATATAATGGCTAAAGCTTCCTTTTCCGATATAGTGTAGTTTCTCTCGTATTTTGTTAGCGTTATACTTGCAAACGCGATAGTCCTGTGTTCGATTTCTTTGCCATCACAGATTTCTTGGAAAACTTCTATACCAATTCCATAAGCACTGCTGTCGGTACTCATGTGGAAAGGTTTTGACAGTATGGGGTGATGCAAAATATTGTCATTCAGAAGTTCACTTTTTAAATTTTCAAAATCTCTCATGCACCCTTCAGTCCACACAAAAGCACTATTTTTCTTAAGTAGATTATTCAAATGAGGACTATTAAAAACTTGCCCCTTGACGAATTTTCTATAGAACCCACATAAGCCTAAAAAGGCTTTCAACTGTTTTCTATTTCTAGGAGCTGGACACCCTGCTATTGCACTTACCTTTTCCGGGTCCTTGCCAATACCGGTCGTAGTAATAATGTGCCCCAGAAACTTTATTTCCGACTTCACAAATTCACATTTCTTCCACTTAAGTGTCATGCCCCCTGCTTGTAGAGCAACAAAAACTTTCTGCAATAATTCACAATGCTCTTGCCATTCTTCTGTAGCAATCAGTAAATCATCTACATAAATGGTTAGCCGGGAACTCAATTCTCTCCCTAATACAAAGTCCAGTGTCCACAGAAGTGCTAAGTCCAAATGGCACTACTTTATACTGACAGCATTTCCTGGCGAATAGAAAAGCGGTTTTATCTACGGGATTCTTTACTCAATGAGATTTGCCAGTATCCGGCGGTCATGTCCAGACTGGTTAAATACTTCACGTTATAAAATTTTTGGAGCATTTCGTCCAGATTTTCAGGTCTGTCTGTTTCCTTCTTTACAATTTTGTTCAAAGTCCTGGCGTCAATAACTACTCTTACTCCCCCATCCCTTTTGTTCACGATGATAAGGGGACTATTATATTCGCTGCTACTTCGTTCGATTACGCCCCATTCTATCATTTTATGTATTTCCACTTGCACAGCCTGCCTCTTTGATATGGGTACCGAAAACGGTCTTAAAAAGAAAGGTTTATGCTCTATTGTCTCAATCTGGTATTCGAAGTTCTTAACTAGGCCTGGTTTGTCCGAAAATACGGTGCTATTACTTTCTAAAATACCAAGCAATTCTGTTTTCTGATCAGGAGATATCTCCTTCAAATTTTCCACAATTTCTTTAAAATTATGCCCCTGCTTGTCACTCTCATCTATTAACCTCTGGACATGGTACACCTCATACATATTTGTCAAACCATCATTCCCTTGGTCGATCTCCAACAATAAAGAATCAATTTCTGAATCGAACACCTTCCCATTTTCCTCAAATTTTAATTCCAAATTTCTAGATGCATTATTAATTTTGATCACTTCCTGGCTACAATCAATAATAACCTTTTCTTTATCTAACCAATCTATTCCCAGAATCATTTCAGTACTCAAGTCTGGCACAACCAAAAAATCGTGTTCAAATTTTTGTCCTTTTATACTAAATTCAACCAAAATCTGGTTCTTTACCGGCTTGCAAGTCTTGCCAGTAGCACCAACAATTTTTACACCCGTCACTGACATAATTACTAGTCCAGGCTTATCACAAATGTGTTCGAAAAACGACTGGGAGATTGCACTTCTCTGAGATCCAGTATCAAGAAGTACTTGCAATTTCACATTATAAATTTCAACTGGTATTACAGTTTGTTTAACCGTCAAATGCTTTTCATGGTTGTGGTCTTCCCTAAGCAAATCCCTGTCGACGATAACATCGTCCCAAGATATGCTTTTAACATTCACCTCACCTATATCTGGAGGTTTCTTTGGTTCCGGGAGTTCAAAGTCATTAATTACTTGAACTCTTTGTAAAATAGACCCTGAGTCGTCAGGTGGCTCTTTCTTTCTTCGTTCAGTCTCAGCATCTGGGTTTTGTTTTGAAACTTCATCATCAATATATACAATATCGCAATTAACTGTATTTCCATTATTTCCACTATTACCGAAATATTCGTCATCTGAACTATCGTCAGAGTCCGACCATTCTGGATCGCTTTCAGGTTCTAACATAAAAGCTTTTCTGAGACAGGCATTAAGTTCTCCCTCTGCATTTTCGTCAGGCTTTGATTTTAATTTAATATCCTCTTTTGGCAAAACGGCCTCATTATCAGCTTTACTCACATCCACTGTTACTTCATATTTAATGTAATTCTCGTGGACTTCAATTATTTTCATGTAATCACCTGCCTCTTCACCACGGTGCCTTTCGGTAGCAGCTTGTACTGTTGGCGGATCATTAACGGAAGTTACTTCCTCGTCTATGCTGAGGATTTCATTCTCCAATTCCCTTCTATCTTTTTCGACCTATCGGCAGCACGCGTACTTTGCGCGGCGCTATTTACTCTCTCCTCTTTAAACTCGGGCCACGTCACCTTATCGACGTCCCTACTATCTCCTTTTTCACTAATTAACTTCCTTGCTTCATACTCCTCCTTAAAATCCTCCCACTCACATTGCTTGAGGCCCTTGTACAGATCGTCGATCTACACACGCCAATTACTTACTTCCGCTAATTCATTCTCGCCTTTTACTTCATTGCTAACACTGCTAACCGCACCTCTCCGTATATCCACTGTTTCGTCTATTATTTCCTTCGCCCTGGAATTACCACTCGTAATGTATTCACCAGCTCTTACGGCCATGTTCGTATCTAATGCTGCCTCATCGCTAGCGGCTTCTCTCTGAACAGCTGTGCTGCTAGGCTGGGCCGTTGCCCTCTGATGCTCCACTCGCCTGTTAACAAGTATCGCTCTGCGCGGCAAAGATGACTCATTCGCGCTCCCACCTGACGCTTGTTTCGCAGCAACACGTTGCGCCGTTCCACGCCCGTCTCTAACCTGTCTCATAACTTTACTGTCGGTCCGGTAACATTTCTTAAATCGGGGCCGGTATATACTGTCCGCTTCCGTTTGGCCCGCAACGTTCGCGGAAATCAGTTTCCCGCGTCGTTATTATTTTGCGCGGTGTACCCTCTACCGCGACCTGGATAACTTCCTCTTCCTCTTCCTCTACCTCTACCTCTCTGTATCATATTGACGCGAAACCCATCGCCGTCATTTCTCTCGTCATTATTACGGTTATTCCTGTTACTAAAATTTTGATGATTGGCACGACTTTCGCGCCAATGGTCTTCGTCTTCCACCCTTTCGAGAAACGCTTGGAAGCTGCGATGATTGCTTTCCACCAATCTCTTCGAATCTTCTGGAAGCTTTTTATATAGCTCCCATATGATTTCCGAATCGGATCTTCTCCCTCTTAAATGCGTCAACTTCCTGTACCAATATTCGCAGAAATCTTTCAAAGAATTTCTGCCCCTGTTCAGGAAATATCCTCTCGCAATTTTTGATGAAATCTAACGGATGCCATCCGTTATGTTTCTTGGCGGGATCGAAGCGTTCCTCACCTTCTAACAGCTTCGTAAGTGGTGTGCCACTACAGACAACACCAGGTCTATCTTTAATTTTACTCTCAAGATCGAAAATTTTGCCTTGAATTTTCGAAGTATTTTGTTCACATTTTTGTACACATCCGGTAACTTTCTCACCTAAATCTCTTTCAGTGTCTGAAACTGCCTTTTTCAATTGTGAAATTCCGTGTTGACATTCGTTTATGATCTCAGTTTTAAGAGCGAAAACTTTTTCGTCTACTTTTGTTTCAACCAGAGGCTCTACTTTCTCTTGGATGTTGAGGATTTCAACATCAAATCTACTGTTAATGTTGTCAATTTCCCCCTGCATAGTATCCATATTCTTGTTAATTGAGTCAATTTCAAATTTCATAGTATTTACTACAGAGCTTAAATTACCCACATTTTGTTCTACCTGTTCTATTTGTTTACTAATTTTAATTCCTTGTTCTTCGACCTGTGCTTTAAGCTGCCCAACGTGTGTTTTAAGCTGCTCGTTCTGTGTTTTGAGGTGATTACTTTGTGTTTTAAGCTGCTCTTCAACGTGTGTTTTAAGCTGACTAACCTGATTACTGACTTGTTTCTGAAGCTGATCATTCTGCGTTTTGAGCTGCTCTGCAACGTGTGTTTTAAGCTGATTATTCTGTCCCGCAATTTGTTTGGTTAATTGTTCAAATAAATCGTTCATGCTTAAAATTTTCACACTGTTTTGTTCTACGGAATCTGTGTGTTCCGATCCTACTTCAAACGTTTCTTTCAGTTCTTTCTTTATCTGTGGAGAATCAAACATGTCAGTGGATTCATTCACATACCCACTATCATCTACAAAGACACCCTCTACTTCTTGTTTTATCCCATGCTGTGTTCGAGGCACTCTCGACATTTCAATCTGTTCGTTAACGTGTTCGTGATATTGTATGTACGCCAATTGTCTTCCGCTAACGCCATCTGTTATCTGGCTGCGTACACTCCTGTCATTGCCATGCGCATCTTCCATTATGCTCGGCACATCTACCGTGTCTACGCTCCTGTCCATACTGAATGCAAATTACACCCCACTCCACCGTACTCGACGTTCACTGCTATTTACTTTACTGAATTTTATTGCAATTCGTGCCACTGAACATCCACTGTTCGGTATTCACGTTAATTTGTGACCGACAACAACTGGATGTCCTGTCACCGGGAAGCCACTTGTAACACTACGCTATTGCGTACGATACTTATTAAAGCCTGTACTATGGTAAGTTGACGCGCTTCACCTTATAAGAAAGGATTTTGTGGTAGATATTGACCGCGTGTACCCGAATGGAGGCAAAATCAGACTTTCACCCACTCAGTAACAACAATGATGCGTCAAGCAAGTCTGAAGTGCAACTACACATTAGGACGGACAAGAAACGACACAGCAGATGCTACCAAATTGTTAACAATACGGTCGCCATCCTAATGAGGCATTAACTGAGTTTCTTCCCAGTACAAGTTGATGTATGTTCATACAAAACAACACGTAATAGCACTGCATAATGTGGTAAATTTTAGAACCAGAAAATCTACTCAACTAATAATTTCACTTTCTGTACTAATGTGAACAAGCCATAAATACACAACAATACACTATAATGTTTACTACAAACTTCGTACTGTCTATTGATCTGATTAAAATCTGGCATAGGTTACCCTAGAAGTAGCACTTTCGAAACATACATACAATGTCAATTTTGAAAAAGGTAAAACACTAATAAATTTAGGTTTTATATTGACTTTAACTTTGCTAGTCAAATCAGTTCAGTACACTTCAGAATTTAAATGAATAGAAAAGAAAAACGGGGGAGGGGGGGGGGGGTGCCCTGAAACTGTAATGACCACTGTACTGAGATTTTAGTTTATCGAAATCGTTAAGCACTCAAGATTTCCAATACATGAGTTACTACTCTTTTTGTCTTATTTCTTGCTTATTTAACTATCATTATTTTTGTCTCAAATTAATTAAACTTCATTACTAAACCAATTTCAACATTATCTTCCAACTTTGCCAGACCTATATATTCATTAACAACAAAGTTCTTTAAGCATCATTCTAACATAGATAGGTCTGCAGGTATGTATTATTAACATAAACTTTAAATCTTCATTTCGGGACACTCGAATTGCACAACATGTGGAAAGGACCCTGTCTAGGTTAGTGATGAGGATAATTAAATGATAGGACAGTTCTGGTAAAAGTTAAGTTGTTATTGAACAGTCAGGAACAAAAGTAACACTGGTCCACACGAATACAGTACTAAAAGTTTCAACCTGTTCGTGTCGATGCGGCGGTTGGCGGGCGGCGAGATGGCGATGCGCAAAGCACACATACAATCACAGCTATGGCTCTTGATGTATCGGCACTTTGCTTCTTCTTAGCGTCGCAATACTTTTCCCTTTAGTGCCTATGGAATATAGCCATGCTGTATAGTCGTCGGAGCCGGCCGTGGTGGCCAAGCGGTTAAAGGCGCTACAGTCTGGAACCTCGCGGCCTTACGGTCGCAGGTTCGAATCCTGCCTCGGGCATGGATGTGTGTGATGTCCTTAGGGTAGTTAGGTTTAAGTAGTTCTAAGTTCTAGGGGACTGATGACCTTAGAAGTTAAGTCCCATAGTGCTCAGAGCCATTTATAGTCGTCGGAAACGGCACATCCGAGGCTAAATGAAATCACGTTTTCCAGGAGAGCCTCTTCGATCCAGAGCGTGTTTCTCAGACCGATGCCCAACTCTGACTACTACTGCTGAGCCCTTTATGCCGTACAGCGCCTGTGTGCATTTTCCCCCGCTCGCCTGCCATCCACCTTTTACCGCTCCCCTACAGACAGCGTATTCACCAAAGGTTTTGCATTCCACATATCCTAATACATTGCCTACGTATGGACCAGGCGCATAAATACAACTTTAACATCTTACAACAGTTTCAACATTCCTTACATTTCCATTTTGTCATAATATTGCATGCAATTTGACATAAACATTAATATTCACATCGAAAATTGGTTACAGTTCCTTTAACATCATGGCATGAAAAGAAAAAGAAATGAAATCAGAACATCGATTACACTAATTTAACGAAAATCAGAAGAAAAAAATTATTATATGTACAGTTGTTGTTGTTACAAACTAAAGCGTTTGATTGTGTTGATCACAAAATATTACTCCAGAAATTATGGAATACGGGGAGTAGCTCACAATTCGTTCACCCCTTTCTAACAACAGACAACAAATTATTATTCAAAATGTTGATATGGCTGTGATATAGGGTCTGAGTGGGGTACAGTATAATGGGGTGTGCCCAAGGGTCAATGTTGGGACCACTCTTGTTCCTTATGTATAGAAATGATATGCTCTCTAGTGTCACGGGTAGTTCTAAAATATTTCTGTTTGCTGATGGCACTAGCTTGGTAGTAAAGGATGGTGTGTGCAACATTGGCTATGTTTCAAATAGTGCAGCTCATTACATAAGTTCATGGCTTTTAGGAAATAAACTAACGCTGAATCACAGAAAAATTCTGTTTTTACAGCTTCTCACATACGTTTTAACAAATCCCGATGTTTTAATTTCACAGGATAGGCATATGGTTAGTAAAACTGACCAGTTCAAATTTCTAGTGTTCAGATAGGTAGTAAACTGACGTGGAAAGCCCATGTTCAGGATGTTCAAAGACTTAATGGTGGTATTTTTATTATTGAAACGGTATCTGAAGTAAGAGATCGTTCTACTTTGCTTATTTTCATTCGTTAACGTCGTATGGTGTTACATTTTGAGGTAACTCTTCCCTTTGTAGAATGATATTTTTGACTCAGAAACGGGCAGATAGGCAATAAGTGCCTTTCGCAGGCATTGACATTGGCGTCTCAATGCATATTCCCCTTACTGTCGTTTCTTGTTGACAGAGATTATTCCCAAGAATTAGAAGCTTTCACTCAGTTAATACTAGGCAGAAATCCAATCTGCATTTGGATAGCACTTCCTTAACTCTTTTGTGGAAAGGTGTGCAGCATACTGCTGCATCCATTTCAATAAGCTACCACAAGAATGGAAAAATCTTAGGAGTAATCCATGCGCTTTCAAATCGAAACTGATGAGTTTCCTCGGAGTCACTCCTATTCTGTTGAGGAATCCTTGAGAAATTAAGCTGGTTCCTGTGTTTTATTGTTGATTGAGTTTAGTTTACTTAAACTTATAGCTTGAGTTGTTTTTGGGTTAACAAGTATTTTATTTTATCCGTTATTACTTTTCTGTTTTAATTTCATGTACTGACACATTCCATGACCTTTGGAGATTTGCTCCTGAATTTGGTCCTACGGAACTATACCTGTAAATAAATAAATTCAAGACGGAAACTGAAGCAGCAATTTTCAGTTTCACTCAAACCACCGAACGTGTCTGACAATTTAGGATCAGAGGGCAGCGCCAATTGTTGGTGGGGACCTGCCTTCTGTTGTAGCTAACTAAGAAACAAGTGTTACGGAGCTTCAAAAAGTTTGTTCATTCTCACGACTCCAGACCAAGGCTTCAGGTTCGAGATTCCGGAGTGTCGAAGTGTGGCTGGCTCATCCTGTTTTGTCTGGCGATCAACAAGCCACATACAGGGTGGTTCAGGTAAGACGTTCTTCACAGCAACGTACAAAACAATAAGTGCCGAATACCACGCAGTTCGGCAAATGAAGTGCGTTTAAGCAGAGACAAGGGTATAATCAGGAGTTCTCCAGGGAAATGTGATTGGACTGCTGTGAGTTATCGTACATTATCCGACGAACGGATTGAACTGCAAGCTGCGGATTACTTGCTGAAGATGGTATGATGCGTATTGGCAGGTGTTGCCACTGTGTGAGTGTAGGAGGACACAACATGAGTTAGAGAAAAGTTCTACTTGGTGTGCTGTGTGCTGAGTGGCAGCTGGCTCTAAATGTGGAAGCATGTTAGTTTGCGGAGAAGCAGGAAAAAAACCCCATAATGTTGTTATATGGCATTAATAGTGTCCTGCTTGAACAATCGTGTTGTTTAAATATCTGGTTGAAACGTCGCAAAGCGATATGAACTGTGAGGATTGCGGTAGGGAAGGCGAATGGCTGACTTGTGTTTATTGAGAGGTTTTTAGGGAAGTGCGGTCACGTGTAAAGGAGACCACATACAGACGCCAGTGCGGCCCATTCTTGAAGACTATTCGAGTGTTTGAGAGATCCCCCAGCAGGTCGGGTTAAAGAAAGACGTAGAAGCAACTCCGAGACTAAGAAACTTCCTGGCAGATTAAAACTGTGTGCCAGACCGAGACTCGAACTCGGGACCTTTGCCTTTCGCAGGTAAGTGCTGTTCCAGTCTGAACTCAAAGACTAAATTTACTATCGAAAGATTCTATAGAACGCAAGTGTTAATGAAAGGCTTCTGGAACTCAAATTGGAATCCCTGGAGGAAAGGCGATGTTCTTTTCGAGGGACGCTATTAAGAAACTTAGAGAACCGACATTTGAAGAAGACTGCTGAGCGATTGTACTGTCGTCAACGTACATTTCAGATGAAGACCGCGAAGATGAGACGAATTACGGCTCGCACGGAGGCATACAGGTAAGCGTTTTCCCCTCACTCTATTTGCCGGTGGAACAGGAAAGGAAATAGCTATTGAAGGTAAAATGTAAACTCCGCCACTCAAATACGGTTGCCTGCGGAGTGTGTATGTTGTTGTAAATGTGAATACCCTTTCGAAGGACTCCATCGGTTGCCTATCCAAAAACGTGGGCAGCTTTTTAAACACATCACGTAAATAAACATTTCGCCACCTGCTGATGTATCTGATCATAACCATTTATGTATAGCGTGTTACATCCACCCGTAAAACTTTGAACATTCTAGGAACCTGACCAAATTTTGTACGAATTTAACTGAAACTGATTGAGACACAGGTGGTTTTCAATACATCATGTGCATAAAAATAATAATTATTAATTAGGGGAAACGGGAAGGTGTAGGGAGGAAATAAGGGGTGGGCAGAGGAAGGGAGACGCGGAAAATAACTGTATTTCGTTCATCGTCAGGTTAAACCTAATGCAAACAAACATCAGTTCAACACACGGAGCGACTGGTCATCGTTGCAGCGCACCTGCACCAGATGCTGTGACGCTACTGGAATCACGTGCTGCTTACCCATCAGTTATGGGAGCGCGCTCAAAAGTAATGCATCCGAATTTGTTGTACGAAAGCTCTTAAAGCTTTCTAAGTAAGACGTATCTTACTAACATTCTACAATTTGATTCTTCTAGTATACATATTTGCAGCCCTAGAAAGCTCCGAATTGTTTGGTGTGTAACGCTCTATGCTGATGCGCAGAAACAGCGAGCTATAATCGAGTTTGTCCACGCACGGAACACTCCCTCCTTCAGCATGACAATGCGACAGCCGCCGCCCTGGGTTCACCGTCGTCTGTCGTCTGTCATCGTGCACACAGTGTCGCGTGGCCTATTCCATATTCACCTGTTTGCAAAACTTAAGAACGCCTTCGATGACTTCACTTTGATAATGACGAATTTGTGTGATCTGAGGTGAGGTTGTGGCTCCGTCAACAAAGTAAAATATTCCACAACAACGGTATCAACAAAATGGTCCATCATTGGGAGAAATTTGTTCGCCGCCACGGCGAATATGTCGAAAAGTAGTTATGTAGAATGAAGAATAAAGGTGTAGACTGTTGATAAAGTTAGCTTTATTTAAAAAGCTTTAAGAATTTTCACATAAAATATTCGAAGGCATTACTTTTCCGCACGCACTCGCATTTCGCTGTTATTCTGGGGTTAATGACGCAATGAGGAATGCTGAAACGTTGTACGTCTTCACTGTTTTTGCTAATGAACACATCAGGTGTTTAACTTCGAGTACTACAGTGCAAAACAGGCGCAGAATACTGTTAAAAACCAGCGAAAACAGTTTATTCATAATGTCTTCGAGATGATGTATGAAAAAATATTTCGACGCTAACTAAACGACAAATTTCAGGAATTACATCTGACTCTTCAGAATTCTGAGGCAAGTAATCACGTGCGCGGAAAGAAACTGTGTACCTTTAAAATCTCGACAGGCTTTTGCATTAGACGCAACTTGATTCATCCTGTGGTCGTGGACACTTAGCTCCTTTCTGCCATTTTGCCATGCCTCATCGTCGGCCTCCGTAACTGCGTTGTTGTTTTTTTACGGTGAACTTGCAAGGAATCAGGCGTAATCTGCATCGAGTTATTAGCATGAAACTGTGGCTGAGTTCGCTCTGTATCGGCACTAGCATCCTGTTGTTGTTGTTGTTGTAGTGGCCTTCAGTCCTGAGACTGGTTTGATGCAGCTCTCCGTGCCACTCTATCCTGTGTAAGAGTCTTCATCTCCGAGTAACTATTGCAACCTACATCCTTCTGAATCTGCTTAGTGTATTCATCTCTTGGTCTTCCTCTCCGATTTTTAACCTCCACGCTTCCCTCCTGTACTAGATTGGTGATCGCTTGATGCCTCAGAACGTGTCCTACAAACCGATCCCTTCAAGTCAAGTTGAGCCACAAATTTCTCTTCTTCCCAATTCTGTTAAGTACCTCCTCATTAGTTACGTGATCTACCCATACAATCGCCAGTATTCTTCTCTAGCATCACGTTTCGAAACCTTCTATTCTCTTCTTGTCTAAATTATTTATCGTCCATATCTCACTTCCATACATAGCTCCACACCATACAACTACTTTCAGAAAGTTCTGACACTCAAATCTATACTCGCTGTTAACAAATGTCTCTGCTTCACAAACGCTTTCCTTGCCATAGCCAGTCTACATTTTATATCCTCCCCGTTTGGACCATCATCAGTTACTTTGCTTCCCAAAAAGCAAAACACATCTACTACTTTAAGTGTCTCATTCCCTAATCTAGTTCCCTCAGCATCACCCGACTTAATTCGACTACATTCCAGTATCCTCGTCTTGCTTCTTGTACCATCCTTCCAAGACACTGTCCATCCCGTTCCAGGTCCTTTGCTGTCTCCGACAGAATGACAATGACGTCGACAAACCTCAAAGTTTTTATTTTTCCTCCCTGCAATTTAATTCCTATTCCAAATTTTTCTTTTCTTTCCTTTACTGCTTGCTCAGTATACAGACTGAATAACATCGGGGAAAAGCTCCAACCCTGTCTCACTCCCTTCTCAATCACGGCTTCCCTTTCGTGGTCCTCGACTCTTATTACTGCCATCTGGTTTCTGTACAAATTGTAAATAGCCTTTCGCTCCCTGTATTTTACCCCTGCCACCTTCAGTATACCAGTCAAAAGATTCTATCAGATCTACTTTTACTTAAAAATGTTTGACGAACTGGGACAACGTCATGAATAATCTTAAGTATTGCCTTCTTAAAACTTAAAACAGATGTCTTAGATCCAAAACCAGTTGTTCAAGAAATTTTACTGGGCACGTAAAACGTGATAAACATTATGGAGCATAAGTTTCCAGCGTGGTCGCACGCAGACAGAAGTGATGTTTTACAAAGGGTTCCTGATGTCAAGGACATGAGTATCCGGTGAATATAGAACACCGTAGAGAGTTCGTCCGAGGCTGTATTTTATTCACGAAGGGATGGCGACCTTGGGCCAGGTATCCCACTGGCAACGGAAAGAAAAAGTTCAGAGAGCACAAGTCTCCGCCTACTGCGTGCCCAGCACGTCGGGCCGTTTGCTTTCCGTAAATCGAAGTTGACGTCGCGTAATTCTGGCAGCGGCGCGCCTCTGCCCGCGGCTGTGCTCTGTGGCCTTCCCTGCCGCTCTGCATTTCATTGCCGACGCCGTGTCCCCGCAATACGGAGTGACGTGTTGTCCGCGAATAGTTCCGCCCGCCTCGTGCACGCAGAGCACGCGACCTGCGCTGGGACGCCGAAACTGGCGCGCTCTGACGTCACTTCGCGAAACACACACATTTTGCGCAATACCGAACCAGGCGGCGCGGTGTTAAAGGCACTGAGGCTGGGTCAGGGCATCCAGTGTTAGTTTTCCCTTGATTTCAGTTCGTCTGTCTGTAGCGGGATGGCTTTGTGTATAATTTGGTTACTAACTACGACAGGTAAGGCTCTGAAGTGGCTTACAATATTAAACACTGTCCTGCCTGGTTGTTATAATTGAAGTGCAGCTACTCACTGAAGTGGGCAGTAATTATCGTAACGTAACGTAGCAAACATTGGTAGATACTGTAATGCTTTAGTGCGGAGACAAAAATTGTTCCAGTTTTGGCCATCAGATGAAAATCCAGCGCAGTGAATGTAAGAAAGACGTATAGAATAATTTCAAAAAAAAAAAAAAAAGGTTCAAATGGCTCTGAGCACTATGCGACTTAGCATCTTAGGTCATCAGTCCCCTAGAACTTAGAACTACTTAAACCTAACTAACCTAAGGACATCACACACAACCATGCCCGAGGCAGGATTCGAACTTGCGACCGTAGCAGTCCCGCGGTTCCGGACTGCAGCGCCTAGAACCGCAAGACCACTGCGGCCGGCAAAAATTTCCATATGTAATAGATTTGGAATGCGACGTGGTCAGAAAAGTTCCAGCAATTGAGGAAAGCATAATGTTGAATTTATTGCTAACCGCGTGTTACGCAGTTCGTTCAGTGTGAGCACAGGATACCTACGAGATGCTGCATCCGCAAAAACACGTCATCAACAGTCGGTCGCAGCAGTTCCGGTAGATTCTGTGCAACGTGTTCCTGCATACTGGACTTCAGACCGTGTAGAGACCGAACGTGTCCTTGGTATCCACACAGGCAAAAGTGACATGGATTCACATCAGGTGGTCTTGCAATCCATGTATCTGGAAAACCTCTGGAGACAACACATTCGTGGAAGGTTGTATTAAGCAAATCTTTCACTGCACTAGCGACATGAGGTGTTGCACCATCTTGCATGAAAGCAGTGGTTTTCATTTAGCTGTGCTCTTCCAAATCAGGAATCACATGCTGTACAAGGACGTTTCGATAACGAGCAGACTTGACTAAACGAACAACGGGCTGAGAATAACGGTGCTTGAGGATCCACAGCACAGAGTCACATTCGGCGAGTGCAATGGCTCTTCGTTCACAGCACGCGGGTTCGAATCCTGCCTCGGGCATGGATGTGTGTGATGTCCTTAGGTTAGTTAGGTTTAACTAGTTCTAAGTTCTAGGGGACTAATGACCTCAGAAGTTGAGTCCCATAGTGCTCAGAGCCATTTGAAATATTTTTGAACCACAGCACGCAATTTAAAAAGTACTCCAAATTCGGCAGTTCTTCGTCTTAATTGCACCCTGCGGTGTAAAATGTGCCTCATCACTCCATAGAATATTGCCCAGACACATGTAACTTCGATCCGTGCCAGAAACCGAAGAGCAATTTCAGAACGTTGCTACAGTTGCCAGACAATGTGGATCTTGTACGGGTACCAGTATGAAACAGACTTCAAAACCTTCCGTAGTGCTGACCATGAGATGGACTATTGTGCTGCAACTGCAAGGGCACCAGGAGTATCTAGAGCGTATGCTGTACGGTCAGTTAAGAAGAAATAGCAGCCTCGTCAACAACTTGCTGTGGGACAGGACGCCTTCCTTTCCTAAGTGTCACACCGAGCTCACTCGTGCCTTCGAATTTCGTTATCGTGTTCTTTAAATCAGTTACGGATACTGGAACTCTCGTCAGACGTTTCAGCCCCAGACGTTTCAGCCGGCGAAACTCTCTCAGTGCAGCTCTGTCATTGCTGCCGTTCGCACAAAACAGTTTCACTACCAGCATACGGCCTTTCCTCTCTATAGACATACTGTTCACTAACGTTATGGATTGTCAAACGACAGCATGAATGTCATACTGTCATACAAACAGTATACAGCTCCCGAGTTGCACCCAGTGGCGAAAACTGGAACTAATTTTTTTTCCAACGTAAGTCGGTACTGCATTAACGTATTCTCCCCGTGTGTAGCTGCACTTTTATTATAACCACCCTGTATTATCGCGCCGTACGCCAGTAACGAACGGCCACAATGGTCCACCGATGCTGTTAGTGTCTACTCTTTGCAGTGCAGGACAAGTGTAATCGTTAATACCAGCAATAAACCACACCTACTAATAAATGTGTGTACGTGAGATTGATATGTGCCTTTTAAGAACGGAAATAATTGTATCTCGAATTGTTTCCGGACTGTGTACTGTACTAAAGTCCTTCAAAACTACACTAATATTTTTCCGTCATGCGTTTTTTCACTTTTTTTACAATTCATCTTATTCATTTTTATTTGGAAACCGTACTGTAGCTACAATTAATTTTTAATGATAGTGAAGACAATTAAATTCATACTATTAACAATATAAGTGCGAAAGTGTGTTTGTATGTTTGTTTTCTCAACTAAACCGCTGAACCGATTTTGTTAAAATTCCAAATGCAAGCATGTTTTTGTGAATGTAATTTCGTTTGCATCAAACGCAAATATGTTGAAGTTTCTTGCTGTTTGTGGCTGAGCTTTAGCAACAATTGTGGAATCGGTTTCCTCTGTCTTTGTATACAGTTTGCTTTTGGTGATTTATTACCGCGTCTGTGTAATTTTCTGTTAAGCTACAATTGTGGTGGCTTATTTGATAAGCTAAATAATATAGGTATTACATTCCATATAGGTTTCCCATGATCAACATTCGCTAATTTGGCTGAAAGTGTGCTCGACAAAACTCCGTTTTGTTGGTTAGATATACGACGTCTTTCTACAAAGACTTCTGGTGTTTACTAGCAAATTTTTGTTAAGGGAAAACAACATTATTCAGTAAATGTCTACACGTTACAAGAGAATCGTACACAGGGTGTTACAAAAAGGTACGGCCACACTTTCAGGAAACATTTCTCACACACAAATAAAGAAAAGATGTTATGTGGACATGCGTCCGGAAACGCTTAATTTCCATGTTAGAGCTCATTTTAATTTCGTCAGTATGTACTGTACTTCCTCGATTCACCGCCATGATTTCATACGGGATACTCTAACTGTGCTGCTAGAACATGTGCCTTTACAATTACGACACAACATGTGGTTCATGCACGATGGAGCTCCTGCACATTTCAGTCGAAGTCTTCGTACGCTTCTCAACAACAGATTCGGTGACCGATGGATTGGTAGAGGCGGACCAATTCCATGGCCTCCACGCTCTCCTGACCTCAACCCTCTTGACTTTCATTTATGGGGGCATTTGAAAGCTCTTGTCTACGCAATCCCGGTACCAAATGTGGAGACTCTTTGTGCTCGTATTGTGGACGACTGTGATACAATACGTCATTCTCCAGGGCTGCATCAGCGCATCACGGATTCCATGCGGGTAGCGTTCTCGCTTCCCACGCCCGGGTTCCCGGGTTCGATTCCCGGCGGGGTCAGGGATTTTCTCTGCCTCGTGATGGCTGGGTGTTGTGTGCTGTCCTTAGGTTAGTTAGGTTTAAGTAGTTCTAAGTTCTAGGGGACTTATGACCACAGCAGTTGAGTCCCATAGTGCTCAGAGCCATTTGAACCATTTGATTCCATGCGACGGAGGGTGGATGCATGTATCCTCGCATTTTGAACATTTCCTGTAACAAAGTGTTTGAAGTCACGGTGGTACATTGTGTTGCTGTGTGTTTCCATTCCATGATTAATGTGATTTGAAGAGAAGTAATAAAATGAGGTCTAACATGGAAAGTAAGCGATTCCGGACACATGTCCACATAACATATTTTCTTTCTTTGTGTGTGAGGAATGTTTCCTGAAAGTTTGGCCGAATCTTTTTGTAACACCCTGTATAAAGTATCCTTAGGAGACGAAATAATGACAAATGTGGTGTCTTTTTTACTTATAGTCGACTTTCATGGCACTAAATGTACTCCCTACTGTAACAACTGTGGTGCAGACCAATATAAACGTTAGTATTCGCAGTCATAAGGTGTATTATTCAGAAACGTCGCTTGTTTGGCGCCTGGAGCACTGCTATCGTTGTCTGTAACAAAAACTAGACGCAGTGCCGCGACTGTTATGTTAGAGAGAGATATATAACTTACATTAGGGAAAAATTTGAAAAGCTAGTTACTCTTTGTCGTATGAACTTCACCATGGTTTTATTGGTTTATTCACGATGTGACTGTAATGGCCGGCCGGAGTGTCCGAGCGGTTCTAGGAGCTACAGTCTGGAACTGCGCGACCGCTACGGTCGCAGGTTCGAATCCTGCCTCGTGCATGGTTGTGTGTGATGTCCTAAGGTTAGGTAGATTTAAGTAGTTCTAAGTTCTAGGGGACTGATGACCTAAGAAGTTAAGTCCCATAGTGCTCAGAGCCATTTTTTGACTGTAATGCTTATACAGTCCTTAACGTGTTTAATCCATAGTTCCCAATTAATATTACAAATGCGAAAGTAACTAAATTTGTCACGTTTTTGGGGCTAAACTGCTGAAGCGATCCCGAAGAAATTAGGTATGGGGATACCTTGAACCATGAGAAGGAACACACTTTACTTTAAAAAGTGTAAAGAAAATCAAAGTAGGGATTAAATATCTTTTCATAGATCAGTGAACATGTTGTTGTTGTTGTGGTCTTCAGTCCGGAGACTGGTTTGATGCAGCTCTCCATGCTACTCTATCCTGTGCAAGCTTCTTCATCTCCCAGTACCTACTGCAGCCTACATCCTTCTGAATCTGCTTAGTGTACTCATCTCTTGGTCTCCCTCTACGATTTTTACCCTCCATGCTCCCCTCCAGTACTAAATTGGTGATCCCTTGATGCCTCAGAACATGTCCTACCAACCGATCCCTTCTTCTAGTCAAGTTGTGCCACAAACTCCTCTTCTCCCAAATTCTATTCAATACATCCTGATTAGTTATTTGATCTACCCATCTATCGTTCAGCATTCTTCTGTAGCACCACATTTCGAAAGCCTCTATTCTCTTCTTGTCTAAACCATTTATCGTCCACGTTTAACTTCCATACATGGTTACACTCCAAACAAATACTTTCAGAAACGACTTCCTAACACTTAAATCAATACTCGATGTTAACAAATTTCTCTTCTTCAGAAACGCTTTCCTTGCCATTGCAAGTCTACATTTTATATCATCTCTACTTCGACCATCATCAGTTATTTTGCTTCCCAAATAGCAAAACTCCGTTAATACTTTAAGTGTCTCATTTCCTAATCTAATTACCTCAGCATCACCCGACTTAATTCGACTACATTCCATTGTCCTTGTTTTGCTTTTGTTGATGTTCATCTTATACCCTCCTTTCAAGACACTATCCATTCCGTTCAACTGCTCTTCCAAGTCCTTTGCTGTTTCTGACAGAATTACAATGTCATCGGCGAACCTCCAAGTTTTTATTTCTTCTCCATGGATTTTAATACCTACTCCGAACTTTCCTTTTGTTTCCATCACTGCTTGCTTAATATACAGATTGAATAACATCGGGGAGAGGCTACAACCCTGTCTCACTCCCTTCCCAACCACTGCTTCCCTTTCATGTCCCTCGACTTTTATAACTGCCATCTGTAAATAGCCTTACGCTCCCTGTATTTTACCCCTGCCACCTTCAGAATTTGAAACAGAGTATTGCAGTCAACATTGTCAAAAGCTTTCTCTAAGTCTACAAATGCTAAAAACGCAGGTTTGCCTTTCCTTAATTTTTCTTCTAAGATAAGTCGTAGGGTCAGTACTGCCTCACGTGTTCCAACATTTCTACGGAATCCAAACTGATCTTCCCCGAGGTCGGCTTCTACCACTTTTTCCATTCGTGTGTAAAGAACTCGCGTTAGTATTTTGCAGCTGTGACTTATTAAACTGATAGTTCGGTAATTTGTACGTTTGTCAACACCTGCTTTCTTTGGGATTGGAATTATTATATTCTTTTTGAAGTCTGAGGGAATTTGGCCTGTCTCATACATCTTGCTCACCGGATGGTAGAGTTTTGTCAGGACTGGCTCTCTCATGGCTAGGTCATTCAGTGCTCTGTCAAACTCTTCACGCAGTATCATATCTCCCATTTCATCTTCATCTACATCCTCTTCCATTTCCAAGATATTGTCCTCAAGAACATCGCCCCTGTTTAGACCGTCTGTATACTCCTTCCACCTTTCTGCTTTCCCTTCTTTGCTTAGAACTGGGTTTCCATCTGAGCTCTTGATATTCATGCAAGTGGTTGTCTTTTCTCCAAAGGTCTCTTTTATTTTCCTGTAGGCAGTATCTATCTTACCCCTCGTGAGATAAGCCTCTACATCCTTACATTTGTCCTCTAGCCATCCCTGCTTAGCCATTTTGCACTTCCTGTCAATCTGATTTTTGAGACGTTTGTATTCCTTTTTGCCTGCTTCACTTACTGCATTTTTGTATTTTATCCTTTCATCAATTAAATTCAGTATCTCTTCTGTTAGCCAAGGATTTCTACTAGCCCTCGTCGTTTCACCTACTTGATCCTCTGCTGCCTTCACTATTTCATTCCTCAGAGCTACCCATTGTTCTTGTACTGTATTTCTTTCCCCCATTCCTGTCAATTGTTCCCTTATGCTCTCCCTGAAACTCTGTACAACGTCTGGTTCTTTCAGTTTATCCAGGTCCTATCTCCTTAAATTCCCACCTTTTGCAGATTCTTCAGTTTTAATCTCCAGTTCATAACCAATAGATTATGGTCAGACTCCACATCTGCCCTTGGAAATGTCTTCAGGCGGCTTCCTCTTTCATTTCTTAGCCCCAATCCATATTCATCTACTACGTTCCCTTCTCTTCCATTTCCTACTGTCGAATTCCAGTCACCCATGACTATTAAATTTTCGTCTCCTTTCACTACCTGAATAAATTCTTTTATCTCATCATACATTTCATCAATTTCTTCATCATCTGCAGAGCTAGTTGGCATATAAACTTGTACTACTGTAGTAGGCGTGGGATTCGTGTCTATGTTGGCCACAATAATGCGTTCGCTATGCTGTTTGTAGTAGCTTACCCACACCCCTATTTTTTTGATTCATTATTAAACCTACTCCTGCATTACCCCTATTTGATTTTGTATTTATAACCCTGTATTCACCTGACCTAAAGTCTTGTTCTCCTGCCACCGAACTTCACTAGTTCCCACTATATCTAACTCTAACCTATCCATTTCCCTTTTTAAATTTTGTAACCTACCTGCCCGCTTAAGGGATCTGACATTCCACGCTCCGATCCGTAGTACGCCAGTTTTCTTTCTCCTGATAACGACGTCCTCCTGAGTAGTCCCCGCCCGGAGATCCGAATGGGGGACTGTTTTACCTCCGGAAGATTTTACCCAAGAGGACGCCATCATCATTTAACCATACAGTAAAGCTGCATGCCCTCGGGAAAAATGACGGCTGTAGTTTCCCCTTGCTTTCAGCCGTTCGCAGTACCAGGACAGCAAGGCCATTTTGGTTAGTGTTACAAGGCCAGATCAGTCAATCATCCAGACTGTTGCCCCTGCAATACTGGAAAGGCTGCTGCCCCTCTTCAGGAACCCACGTTTGTCTGACATCTCAACAGATACCCCTCCGTTGTGGTTGCACCTACGGTACGGCTATCTGTGTCGTTGAAGCACGCAAGCCTCCCCACCAACGGCAAGGTCCATGGTTAATGGGTATGTCAGTGAACATAAATATGTTAAAAAATTTGAATTTATTGCAACGTGTATGTGTTGTTACTTCAGTAAGACTACGCTTAATTGCGTTCTCGTTCCCACGCCGCTCTGCAGCGTCGTTTTGTGGTAGCTTTGGAAGTGGCGAGGGAGGGAGACGGGGGGGGGGGGGGGGGGGACGGAAGGACACACATCGTGGGCTGTGGTTATCCGAACAGACAGTCACGTGATGGCAGCTGACGCCACAATAGCTTGCTTACTCTCCATCACTCATCAGAACAAAGCAACAGATACGCGATCGTGCAGCTTAGGGCAATTACTGGTCTCAAATATGTTGCTATTTTGTTCATATAGTATATATGTACACTTCATTGCCTGCTCAGTGCAAAATACCCCAGTACCTCACAACAGATGTAAAATACCTGTCATCTCATCATATAATCGAAACACAAGCTGCCACATATACAGGGTGTTTCCGTAACAGCATGGAAGAATGTAACAGGACGTAGAGAATGCTACACTGAACAATTTGAGGTAGGGAACCTGGAGTCGGAGAAGCCAGCTTAACGAGTTATGGAAGTAAACCTGTCTACCGCTTTGTCTTGCATTACTGTTTTACAGCTTATATGCAACCAACAAACGCACTAGTTTACACCTACTCTGCTGTTTATTTACATGCTCATTCTTTATTTCCTGCAAGAAAAGCAGGACGACGAGCCTGATTGCTAGGAAGACATGAATCAGGCTTTGTTTAATTTACTTGTCCATAGGGTGGCTTTGTTGTTTCGTATTTAGTTCAGAATGGCTCTGAGCACTATGCGACTTAACTTCTGAGGTCATCAGTCGCCTAGAACTTAGAACTAATTAAACCTAACTAACCTAAGGACATCACACACATCCATGCCCGAGGCAGGATTCGAACCTGTGACCGTAGCGGTCGCTCGGCTCCAGACTGTAGCGCCTAGAACCGCGCGGCCACTGCGGTCAGCTTCGTATTTAGATTGTCCCACACAAAACGTGCTATGCATCAGCGACGGACCCATTCATTAGTCAGTCCTAATCAGAGACGTACAGTACAATACGATGCAGCAGTGCCGGTGCAGTTTCGCAGAACTCACTGACATGCGCCTCGTGTATTTGGGAGTACGTTGCAATGGTCTCGCTGCGGAGAGGCTGTACTGGGAACGATTTCATAAGAAGCGGCATCCGTCACGGTGAGTATTTTTTTTATCTCGATCGACGAACGCGGGAGAATGGTGCCTCGGAAAGAAGAAATGAGGGATCTGGCAACATGAGGACCACTCGCACATCCGATTTTGAAGATGGGAAGTGTTGCAGTGGACCCCACTACAAGTCCTCGTCGTATTGCACATAAAATGGACACTGTGCATACTAGCGAGAGGCGAGAATGCACCAAGAGTCGCACTGTGTCAGCCGTTGCTCCAACAATAGACTGATCCACCAAATCGCGTTGCTTACTGACGAGGCCTCATTTGATCGTGATGGTATTCCGAACAGCAGGAACAGCCATGTGTGGGATAAGGAAAACCCTCACACTGTAGTAGAGTCACACTATCAAATACGTTTTGCAGTGAATATCTGGACCGGCACTGTAAGCAGCAATCTCACTGGGCTATGTCTTCTACCTGGCCGTCTGAACGACGACCTGTAGTTGAGGTTCGTGCAAAGAGTTCTACCTGAGTTGTTGGAGAACGCACCCCTTGGCTGTTGGTGAGAGGATGTGGATACAACATGGCGGTGCACCGCCTCACTCCAGTGTGGACGTCCGCCACCAGCTCTGTGCTGTGTCTCCTGTCACTGGTCCTATTCCATGGCCCGCGAGGTCACCCGACCTCAACCCCTTCATTATTTCCTATGGGGGTAACGAAAGTCACACGTGTATGAGACCGCAGGGGATACGGACATGGGAATTGTAGCTGCCTGTGACGTCATTCGAAAGGCACCAGATATATTTGCGAGGGTGCGTCACAATCTTGTTCGCCGATGTCGTACTTGCGTTTCAGCACATTTTATAAGATACAACACAAATGGTACGTTCATTGTCTCAGTAACGGTATTTTGCAGTTAACTGTAACTAATGTAAATAGGTTCACAGTAATGTGATTCTTTTCATATTATCTTCTTAAGCTGTATGGTCCGACCGCAGGTTCAGTACCCCAATTTTTCAGTGGAGCATCCTCTACGAGTATGCCCAGTTAAATCTTTGCGCGCTCTTATGGAAACACATTGTATAGGGTCCTTGCCGTGCTACTCATAAAAGAGAAACGTTCGCAAACTCCTGCACAGTTGCTGTTGCCCGCCTCTGTAGAAAGCTACCCTGCACTCTGCGGTCAGTTCGGCGCACTCTTGCTTTTAACAAGAGACTGAGGCTCGTCCTACTGTCATCCTTACAACATTTCCTCAAAAATTAACGTATACAGCCAACTTTCTCTCTGCGAAATAGTAATGTCAATATTTTTATCTTCTGCCACTTACGCTACTCCTTCGTTTCCTTTCTCTGTGAGACGCTATTTCCTTTGCCTTACGTTCATCAACTGTGTGCGATCACATTCTTTTCATTCCTCTTTTCCACCTCTTTGTCTCATGCCCATTTCTGCCGACACTCATAATTAGAACCTACTTTCTCGTTAATTCTGAATCTTGTTGTACGAATATAAACTGTGGTTTTCTTATCCGTACCACTGTAATTTTTAATTTCTAAATGTAGTATATCATGTATACCATAATAAAGTACTGAAAAGTATTGTCTTCCCATTTTTATATCAAAACTCTTAAAGCTTTTTAAACAAAAAGCGTTATTAACATTCCACATTTTTATTGTTCATGTCTACTTATTTATTTCTCAACATCGTCATCCTGGCGACGAATACATATCTCCCAACGAGAGACCAGTTTGTTGATTCATCCACTGTATAATGTTTGGCTTTGTTGACAGAGCCACAACCGGATCTCTGAATCCACCGCTTCACCACCATCAAAGTTAAGTTCTTTAACTTTTGGAAACACTCTGTCACACACGTTGAGTCTAGCACTGCCGTTTCCCTCATCATTAACACGAACAACCCAACTTGGCACACTCCTGATGTCGACACAGCCATTAGCGTACGCAGCTTTCATTCTTCTACGGACTGCAGTTGGAGCCACGTTCTCTGCTACTGGAAACTCGATTACTGCACGCTGTTGCTCATGCACCAACGCCGCCATGTTACGCGCTACAACGAGGAGTTCTCTAGTGGCAGAGGCTTGCATCTCGTATCAGCGGAGCTGGGCACTCGACCGAGTAATTTGCATCAAATGTCTCGACCGATACCGAGAAAAGAATGAAAAATTCGGATACATTTCTTTTCAGCATTTCCTCGTGTATGCAGTGTAATAGATGTGGAAAAGCCTGGTCGTAATCCAAATATATTAAATAAATCAATAAATAAATATAGAAACATTTGTATTTGATATGTCCGAGGTTTATATTCTCTTCTTGAAGGTTACGTGACATTGAACTGCTAATTTACAGAGGCTTCTGAGTTATTAGCGTTTTAACACCTGTTGTGTTGTCAAGGGAATTACCTTTTTGCCAAGTTTTCTCACCGTTTATCTTGGTGTAAAGGATATTTAAAACACTTGAATATGACTTCGTTCATATCTACACCTACATTTACATACTCCGCAAGCACCTTACGGTGCGTCGTTAAATGTACCCTCTACCACAACTAGTTGTTTCCTTTCCTGTTCAGCTGTCAGATAGAGCGAGGAAAAAATGACTATCTATATGCTCCCGTATGAGCCCAAATTTCTCGTATCTCGTCTTGCTGGTCCCTACGCGAAATGCATGTTGGCGTCAGTAAATTCATTCTGAAGTCAGCTTGAAATACCGATTATGTAAACTCTCTGAGCAGTGTTCTTCGAAATGAATGTCTTCTTTTTTCCAGGGATTCCCACTTGACCTCCCGAAGCATATTCGTTAACAGCTGCATGCGACCTGCCGTTAAAAAATCTAGCACCTCGCCCCTGAGTTACATCGATATCTTCTTTTAATCCGACCTATTGTGGAACCTGAACACTCCGGCAGTACTAAAAAAAAGAAAAGGTTCAAATGGCTCTGAGCACCATGGGGCTTAACTTCTGAGGTCAATCAGTTCCCTAGAACTTGAAACTACTTAAACCTAACTAACCTAAGGACATCACATACATCCATGCCCGAGGCAGGATTCGAACCTGCGACCGTAGCGGTCACGCGGTTCCAGACTGTAGCGCCTAGAACCGCTCGGCCACCCCGGCCAGCAGTACTCAGCACTAGGGAGCACAAGCGTCCTATACCCGCTGTCCTGTACAGATGAATCACACTTTCCCAAAATGCTCGCAGTAAACCGAAACAGACTACTCGCTTTCCATACCGCAACCTCCCACTCCATATCGCTTCGCAACATTAGGCCCAGATATTTTAACGACGTGACTGTGTCAAGCAGGATACTACTAATGCTGGGAACGAAAGTTACAGGTTTGTTTCTCCTGCTCACCCGAATTTACTTACATTTTTCTGCATTAAGGACCAGTTTCCATCCGTCTCACCAACTAGGCATTCTGTCCAGGTCATCTTGTATCAACCCACAAGCACTTACCTTCGATGTCTTCCTCCACACCCCGGCATCATCAGCGAACAGCAGCAGACTGCTGCCCATGCTGCCTGCCGGGTCATTTTGGTATACAGAAAACAGCGACGCTCCTATCACACTTCCGTAGGGCATTCCTGACGTTATTCCTGTCCCCGATGAACACTCGTCGTCGAGGAAAACGTACTGGGTTCTATTACTTAAGAAATCTTCGAGCCAGTCACGTGCCTGCGAACCAGTTCCGTATGTTCGTACCTTCTTTAACAGCCTGCAGTGCGGTACCGTGTCGAATGCGTTCGGAAATTAAGAAATGTGGAATCTGCCTGTTTCCCTGCATCCATAGTTCGCAGTATACCATGTGAGGAAAGTGGAAGATTGGTTTCGCACCAGCGATGCTTTCTAAAGCCGTGCTGATTCCTGCACATTCGGTGCAAGTAGGAGACCATCAGTCTGATCCATTGGAGATGCGTAAAGAAATTTTATTGTTCCAAATTCGTTCGAATGGTTGTTGACGCATGTCACCTGGGAGGATACGTCTAACTGTACCACAGTATTCTTGGTATGGCACGCCTTCGTAAATCTTTCGCATGTTGCACTATTTGCCGCTGCTGTTCCGGTTCCTGGAGTGCATCTTTCATCGAGACGAGGAGAAAGTTAGCACATGGGACCTGCGGGTTCCATTCTTTGGCGCTGTGTCATCTTGGGACATCTCGGCAACAAACCACAGAGTAGAAATGAGTCTGGAGTAAGCTAAGCGTATCGCACATCTTCTCTGCAGCAAACTGGGCTTCTTACATGTCATCGGAATGAAGTCTATTGTTTACATTTTGCACTAAAACCCAAACTTTTGTCTTACACAACGCATTTGTTGATTAGTGACAGAAGCGGTAAACGGGGAGCTATTTGTTGCTACTATGTGTTCAAATGTAAGCACGTGAGAAGATCGACGGTTACTTCTCACATATATGTTCCGCAAAGGTTAATTAGAGTTGTGACACCAGTAAGAGTCGTTGTATTTGTTGAACAGCAATGACACACACTGTGTAACAAAGAGTTAATGTCATAACTCTAGTTTATGTGTTTGTGTGATTATATGGTTCAAATGGCTCTGAGTACTATGGGACTTAACTTCTGATGTCATCAGTCCCCTAGAACTTAGAACTACGTAAACCTAAGTAACATAAGGACATCACACACATCGATGCCCGAGGCAGGACTCGAACCTGCGGTTCCAGACTGTAGCGCCTAGAACCGCTCGGCCAACCTGGCCGGCAGTGTGATTATATATTTACTATATAATTGCTAGATATATTCAGTAGTACGGAAGTATGCTGGCAGTCAATTTGTTTAATGTTGCTATCAGTTTTAGCTGCAAATTAGATTTATATATGATAGTGTGACTCCTTTATACCGTATTACACGTATTTCCGAAAAATGGGCCCTACTTATCACTACTAATTTCTTCGGTACGGAGAACGCTAGTATACAATTAGCGTTTTAGTTTTTCTAAGGATGGAAGAAGACTGAAAATGTCTCACTGAAAGATACAACGTAAAGAACTTCGTACCTAAAATATTTCAAAATATACTGAAAACATTTTTAAAAAAAGCTTTTTGATACATAGAAGTTTTCCGGTGTGAGTGTATATGCTTGTATGTACAAGACAGTGAACATATTTTTTAAAGTTACTATGTTTTACTGCATATTTATTCAGCTGTCTGAATTTCCACTTAATATTTATTTTGTAACGTAGTGGATGCTTGTACATAAAAGGCGACTTAAATTACGTTGAAGTGTTAAATATTATTGATAACATAATGCGAACACAAAAATGAAAAAAGAAAAATAATTAATAATATATGGTACAAATCGTTAACATAGTGTACATCAAGGCTTCAAAGTCGATGTTTTCGGATACTCTGAATTGCATCGCCACGCGTTAGATGCTAGTTCGAAATAGCACCGTACCAAGGTTACTGAAGCACAGACTTGGCAACACGATCAAGTGTAACGCGAAACTTAAAACATAGATCATTCTAGCTATGGAACACAGATTTTTAAGATAAGAGAATACGTACATGGTACTTTTCACTACAATCTGTCTGTACTAGGGTTTCTGTGACAGTAAAACCTGCAGAACTCTTACTTGGAAACATTATGCCGTATAGAAGTCAACTGACCTTGGGCACGGTGTACGTTGTTGAGAAAGTCCTGCTGTGCTCAATTTCCAGTCCAAAGATATATTTACTGTGTTAGAAACCCATTGATCTCTAAGATGGATATCGCACTGTATCTGTCTTAGAATATCGGTCAGAGATACTTGTATATCGTTCGTTGCTCAAGTAGAATACAGCGTCCACGAAATATACATATTACACTCATGCTCAGAAAAAAAAACAGAACACCTTGAAAGACTACAGATAGGACGTTCATATTCACAGGACATGTACATTATTATGTTCTGCAGAAATGACTAGCATTTCAGTCACCTCAGCTCAGTATGTGTCCTGTTGCCTAGTAGGCACAGGGACCGTCATGGGCCCTGATAACTTGCTCCATTCGTGATGGCGTCGACGGGTGTAAGGCGCTAATGGCGCCGTAGTGTAGCCATCCATGTTGCATTGCCCTGGGTCCAAAGTTCATCTGTGGTGGTTGGCATTGGGTCACAGCGATGCACCCATCGTTGCACCATATACCACATATTTACGACTGGTGGCATACCTGATGGTCTGGTTGGCCAAGCCAAAAGTCTGACATCCTGTGGCACCAAGAAGACACGTGCTCTTGCGGCAACATTTTTACGTGTATTACCTTGCTGAAAAATGGCATGTGGGGTGTTGTGCAGAGAGGGTATGGCTGCGGGTCGCGGAATGTGATTCACGTAGGTCACACTGGTCACAGTGGCCTGGACTCGCGCCAGCTGTGACTTGTGGCTGTACCCGACAGCACCCCACACCACAAGGCCTCGAGCTGGCGCTGTATCTCTTGTGCGAATGCAGTCAGTTGTGCCGCTCTGTCTGTGGCGAACCAAAATGTGGCCATCATTCTCAGACAAACAGAAGCTGGATTCGTCCGAAAACACTATCTGATGCCATTCTTGTCCCCAGTGATGTCACCGCATACGCATTTGCCGTCTAGCATGTCTCTTCACATTCATCAAATGGTTCAAGTGTCTCTAAGTACTATGGAACTTAACATCTGAGGTCATCAGTCCCCTAGAACTTAGAACTACGTAAACCTAAGTAACCTAAGGACATCACACACACCCATGCTAGAGGGAGGATTCGAACCTGCGACGGTAGCGGTCGCGCGATTCCAGACTGAAGCGCCTAGAACCACTCGGCCACCTCGGCCGGCGTACATTGATCATAGGGAGACGGAGAAGTGGACGAAAAGCACGTAACCCACGCCGTAATAAATGTCGACCGACTGTTACCCATGACAGTGGCCGATGTGTTAGACTGTTCCACTAATGCCGAGGAGAACGCAGATCTGTCCTGCAGTGTCACTCGGATGAAGTGTCGATCTTCTCGGGGGATGGCCTGGGCGGTGCGACCCGACCCATCTCGTCGTGTTCTACGACCTTCCTCGAACTATTCTACACACACCTGTTACACTGGCGAAACACTTTCTCCCACTCGAGCACAATTTTCCGAATAGATACGTCACATTCTCTCATGCCAATAATGCGCCCACTTTCAAACTCACAGATCTGACAGAACGTATCGCTCATACGTCTGCGAGGCATCTTGCACATTTGCACTGATCCATTACATTCGGTTTATAATGACTAAGAGAGCCGAAGGCACATGTACAGTCACACTCAAATGTATCCGAACGACCTGAACTGCATTTCGCCTCATTCGCATGCAACCGGCATAACGCGGCTGTCTAGCAGGTCCTCTAATAGCTCCTTGGTACACTCGTTTGACTATTGAAAATGGTTCCAACAGCCACCACTAGAAAACACTGCTCTGTCTCGCAATAACTCATGATGTCAAGTAATACCACGATGCTGCAAATATCAGGGAACACCTCATCACAGATAAGAGTGTCGTTAAGGCTTGTAAGCTCACACTTATTACAATAAATGACATGCCTGAAATGGTACCACTCTCATTATTACGTCAGATAGGTAATGCACGTGATAAGTTCGTCGTATTCATGATTTCCTCTGCAAAGTAACATACATTACTTATTATTTAACACAAAATGACATTAAAAATTTAAGTTATTCACGAGCTGCTAGCTGAGAATATGTATGAACTTCAAACGACGAACCGTCTCGTTCTGCATATGGATTCAAACCTAGGTCATGCAAACTAAGCAAAGATTTCGTGACTGACGCAAACTAACAGTCATTCCTGATTAGGCATACAGAGAGTGATATACCTCGATTTTAGACAATATCAGTTAGCAAATATCAACTTTAAATTACGTAACGCAAACATTTTTAACGGACGCGAATTCCTCCCCAGCATCTCTTGCGCCTGTTAACGAACTACGAGAGATGTTAAATATTGCTTTTTCACAAGTAACTTACTTGAAATGCCGTGAGGTAAAGCTTTGTGTTGGACAGGGATTCGAACCCAGAACCTAATTGGATTGATATCGAAGCACAACCAACTGTGACATATCGGATTTTCTCGGCAGTAGCTAGATGTTTTAACTGAAATGACGAGACGAAACATTAATTTTTTCCTTCCCAGGACTCCAACCCGGCACCTATCGCTGTTATATTCTAGACAAAACGAACGTTAAATATGGGTTTGTTGCACCAGCAGCGACATGTGAGCATGTTTGAACTAGAAATAATATGACGAAGAGTTCAGTGCTCACTGGGAATAGAGCCCCACACATATCGTTGATGACTACACACAAAGAGACGCCAGCTACCGAATTTTTCTCCACCAGCAGCTCGGAATAACATCTCGGACTTACAGTGATCTCGCAAATAGTTCTGTGTCCCACTGGGAGTCAAAAACGTCAGATATCGTTAGTGTTGACAACGAATGAAAAACATTAAAAATCAAAATTATTAATCACCAGCAGATAGGTGTTCTCATGCTAGAGCTTGATAATACATAATGAAATCTTTAGTGCCGGGCCAGGATTCGAACCCATTCACACGTAATATGTGGAGATGTTGAGGAAACTGCAGTTTTGAACAAACAACAAATTGTAGCCGAGCTGTATTGCCATGAAGGGATCAAATTCCGCGTTAAGGGCGGTCTGAGTTGCGTTCTCACGTCAGAACCAATTTTATCGACATACAGAAGCTCAGATAAAAGATGGAATAAGTGTTCTGTGACCCTACATAGCGTTTGTTTCGTCACTAGAAATGAATAACTAGTATAAGAAAGGGTACTGGTGATAGAGATTCTACATGTCGCCACTCCAGACTTTATTGTGGTTCAGCCTAACGTCTACTTGGCAGAGAAGGAATATCATCTTTAATGTGAATTTCAGACCACACTGCCATTATATCTTCTTCACTTTGTGTAGTCAGAAGAAAATGGAATCTTTCTTTCCCTATCTAAAATCATTGACAGAAGTGGGAATCGAACCCAGACCATAGGTATAAGAACCTACCATCAGTCCAACAAACCACCAAACAGTCTTTTCTGTGATTCATTTTTCTATCGTAACGCCGTTGCGCCACACTGGATGAGAATTCTGACACAGAGGCTCCCTGTAGTTAATTGCAGCATGTTCAGTAAATTCATTTACTTGGTTGACCGAATCACCATGAACTAGCTGCCTCGGCTACCCAGTGCATACATTCGACTCTATTTTGTAATCACTGAAATAAAATCACGTAACTGCCACCTACACAGAACTGCCAACACTGTAGGATGCAGAAATTTAAATAGGAAGTGTTCCTTTCCACTTGAGCTATTCTGTTGCGCTATCTGTTTGTAAGAAACGTCGTGCAGCGCAAAAGAAAAGCTGTAACTGTTTCTCACATTCTCAGAAGTCTAGACCCAGCCATTTGCGTTATCTCGCAGCGCTGTGGTATGCAGTAGTTCTGGAGGACCTGTTCAGCTCTGGAGATGTTGGAGCTATGTGTTAGTTAGTAGCGTAATGGTAAGTGTCGTGCACCATAGATAAGATGTCGCGAGTTCGAGTACTTTTACTGCTAAATTTTTTTAAAACGCAATTCTGCTGTCTGCTGAAGTTAAAAATCTAATGGAACTTTGAACATAATTCCCTTTACTTCTCAACCCAAAATAGTCGCATGTGGAAAAAGGGCTAACTTCTGTGACATTTTGTTCTTTTCAGGTTTAATAGACAGCCAGGCAGCAGATGCATGTTGAAGCTTTTGTATTATGTATGGGGAGAGCGCATCGTGCCCAAATACTTCAGAAAAGAATTTTCTACATTAGCTGTCGTGTGGTAGTGGCATTTTATTCTTCTTCAAACATTGTATGACAGCTTTAACTCAGAACAAGTTTTCTACAGGCATGTAATCAATGAACTTCATGTGCATCGTCAGACTGTTATAGATAACATCAGAGAATTCGCATATATCGTTGATGATTATTTTTGCTCGCATGTTTACTATTGTTTCTACAACACTAAAGAAAACCTTACGAAAAGTGTGCACTGTATTATAAGAAACGAACGATAACCTTACGACAAAAGTCTGTTTTAATAAAACTGAGTATCTGTACACAAGCATGCCTCTATCGACACGAATTAGTAAAATACTACTCACTTAGATTTTGATTGGGTCTGTGTTTAATTGGTATGCTGTGTCATACTCAAGAGGTATGCAAATGTGGCATTTCATAAATATAGTTATGTATTCCTAGAAACCCAAAATTTGCTTGTCAGCAGTGGAAAGAGGCGTTACCTGTTGTGCAGCATTGTAAATTTTTCACGATTGCACTATGAGCCGAAAGTATTTTCTTGCGATTTCCTTATTGATGTTTGATCTGACTGCTTGTAGCTCTTTCACAGAAGGGGTAAAAACGTTGAAGTCAGTGAGACTGGAATTGCGAACCATAACAGACGGTTTTTCACAGGTCAGCACGTTACCACAGAGCTGGCAAACAGGTATGTGCGTGCGCTTCCTCTTACGAGGCCAATAGTGGCTAGAACTCATAAACAGCTATTTAAAGGACGAGATTAGTTGCGATTTCCACCTGCAACGACTTTCCTGGGCTGAAAACCGTAAATTTACAATCTTTTGTTACACCTCAAGCGATAATAACTGAGATTATTCAATGGAAATGACACGTAAAATCA
Source organism: Schistocerca nitens (assembly GCF_023898315.1). NCBI lineage: Eukaryota > Metazoa > Arthropoda > Insecta > Orthoptera > Acrididae > Schistocerca > Schistocerca nitens. The sequence goes on along the minus strand of NC_064621.1, from coordinate 16,946,035 downwards.
AGTGAACTTTGAGGCTTAATTCCGTGCACACTGGGAAGTAACTCGTCGATCACAGAGTTGCCAAACATACGTTGCCGTGTTGCCAAATCTCAGTTACAGTACCAGCAGGAAGAAGACGAACCGATGTGATCCTACAGCGGGCTGGAAGTGACCATAGCTGGTGTCTCCAAGTCGCAGCTGCTACGGCCTGGAATACGTCATGCGACTGATTCGCATTTCTGTAACTAGGTTTAGGGACTGGAGCGAAGTTACTAAAAACACTCAGGATCGAATGCAAACCAAGCATCATAAATCAGTAGCTCTCATAGTTGTTTTTATATTTCTTTCGCAAGTGTACTCAAAACTAAGAAACTCATTCAAAGGCGTTTTCGTGCCTCGCCGATAGCCGAGCACAACAAACAAATAAAAATGAAAATAAAAATGTGTGTGTGTGTGTGTGTGTAATCTAATCACATCTTATTGATGACTAGCCGTGAAGAGTCATGAATTACCGAAATTTTTGCCAATACCAGTAACCAAATCTAAACTTGAAAATAAAAGACGACAATTTTTGTAATAAACCGGGATCCCTATCAAGACCCTTTCGTTTCTGTTAGGTAACCACGAAAGTTGTCTAATATATCTCCATTCTTAAGTAACAAAGTGTGCAGGCATTTAAGGATGAAGTGCAAGATGTGAAGTTCTGTGACGGAGATAACCCAACACGTAATCGGATTGTTAACTAAGAAAAATCAAATGTTACGTATCGATTTTTCTTACGAGCTGCTAGGTGTTTGAATCTAAAATAACAATACAAAGTTTTGTGCCTAAGCGACAATCGAACTGCACACCTACGGTGCATCCACGAATATAGCTTAGGTATCGGTTGCTTACTCACCAACAGTAAGATGTGCGCGTGTTTGACCAGAAATAACGACACCTATTGCGATTGTTGGCAACACATGAACAGACATTAAAAATGCACGTTAATTTCCACTAGCAGGTAGGTGTGCACTTGATAGGGCTTGAAATGAAATTATGAATATTTTTGTGCTGGATCCTTTGGAGGAGACCTAGAGAAGATTGCAGTCTTGGGAAAAGGAACGAAATGATTGAACTATACTGTTCTGAGAGATTCAGATCCTCGAAAGAGGAGATACGAATTCGAATCACAGTCCAGCACCAAATTTGTCAACGTCTCTAGTTCAATCAAGTACAAGTAAAATAAGAGACCTGTTCCTTTAAATGGCTATCGGTTCATCAAATAAAATAAAATTTTCTAATGTGAGTGAGTTTACTGGCGACTGTATTTCTGTTTGCTATGACTTCCGCTATGTCATTTCCCAATGTAAACCGGCTCTGATCAGTTGGTAATGAAGGAACGTGATGTTTAATGCGGATTATGGATTATAACGTCTTTCTCTTGAGGTTACCAGAGGTAAAATAAATCTGTTTCTGCCTCTTAAAAGTAAATTCCTGAACCCACGGAGTGCACCTGTGATAATTCGTTCCACCAGACCATTGTGGCCACATTTCCCAGCCTCAAGAGTGTGCTGAAACGAATGATGTGCTCAGCTTACATAATTAGTCACGGTGGAAAAAATGCGAGTCTATTAAATTGTTAAGTAGAAGTAAGCTTCTGACGCGGAGATTGTCCCATTCTCATGTCAGCAGGATGTAAAGACTCTTCTAGGCATCATAGGCTGGAAGTAAAGCCATTTTGAATTTTCACAAATTGAGGAAATTTCTTAGTTCGAGAAAATCCACTGAGAAGTGTGAAGTTACCGGATAATTCGATTATTACCGTCATTATTACTATCATTTTATTCATACCGCTGCTGGAACACACGTGCTTGAAGATCATATAATGCCTTTTGGTCATTGTAGAAGTAGTTTCCCAAGAAGAGGTTCTTTCCCTGTCTACGGAATCCTTTTCAAATTAACATCAAACATCAGCAGTTACTCGTAAATTACATTAAAACTAAAGTAATTGATGAAGACGCTACTTGATAACAAAAACGTGTTGCCTTTCTTCATTTACTTGCGCCAAGAAATGGCTGTCGAGTACTGCCAAACCAAAAGGCAAGAGATCTTACTGCCTTCCGATATACGTCGCTGTCAGTTTTTCCATACGATTTGATCGACATGACTTGTTTCAAGTTGTATATGACAGACAATGTTTTAGAAAATCAATTGTTTTCCTTTGAAAAGATTTCATTATGTATTATCAAGCTCTAGCATGAGAACACCTATCTGCTGGCGGATAATAATTTTGATTTTTAATGTTTTTTCATTCGTTGTCAACACTAACGATATCTGACGTTTTTGACTCCCAGTGGGACACAGAACTATTTGCGAGATCACTGTAAGTCCGGGATGTTATTCCGAGCTGCTGGTGGAGAAAAATTCGGTAGCTGGCGTCTCTTTGTGTGTAGTCATCAACGATATGTGTGGGGCTCTATTCCCAGTGAGCACTGAACTCTTCGTCATATTATTTCTAGTTCAAACATGCTCACATGTCGCTGCTGGTGCAACAAACCCATATTTAACGTTCGTTTTGTCTAGAATATAACAGCGATAGGTGCCGGGTTGGAGTCCTGGGAAGGAAAAAATTAATGTTTCGTCTCGTCATTTCAGTTAAAACATCTAGCTACTGCCGAGAAAATCCGATATGTCACAGTTGGTTGTGCTTCGATATCAATCCGATTAGGTTCTGAGTTCGAATCCCTGTCCAACACAAAGCTTTACCTCACGGCATTTCAAGTAAGTTACTTGTGAAAAAGCAATATTTAACATCTCTCGTAGTTCGTTAACAGGCGCAAGAGATGCTGGGGAGGAATTCACGTCCGTTAAAAATGTTTGCGTTACGTAATTTAAAGTTGATATTTGCTAACTGATATTGTCTAAAATCGAGGTATATCACTCTCTGTATGCCTAATCAGGAATGGCTGTTAGTTTGCGTCAGTCACGAAATCTTTGCTTAGTTTGCATGACCTAGGTTTGAATCCATATGCAGAACGAGACGGTTCGTCGTTTGAAGTTCATACATATTCTCAGCTAGCAGCTCGTGAATAACTTAAATTTTTAATGTCATTTTGTGTTAAATAATAAGTAATGTATGTTACTTTGCAGAGGAAATCATGAATACGACGAACTTATCACGTGCATTATCTATCTGACGTAATAATGAGAGTGGTAACATTTCAGGCATGTCATTTATTGTAATAATTGTGAGCTTACAAGCCTTAACGAGAGTCTTACCGGTGATAACGTGATCCCTGACATTTGCAGCATCGTGGTATTACTTGACATCATGAGTTATTGCGAGACAGAGCAGTGTTTTCTAGTGGTGACATGTTGGAACCATTTTCAATAGTCAAACGAGTGTACCAAGGAGCTATTAGAGGACCAGCTAGACAGCCGCGTTATGCCGGTTGCATGAGAATCAGGCGAAATGCAGTTCAGGTCGTTCGGATACTTTTGAGCATGACTCTACCTGGAGATGGTGTTGCGCCGCGGTGTCGATGTTGATCTGTGGGCCGGCTTGGTTAAAATGCTAATCATTTATGCAGAACATGATAGTGTACATGTCTTGTGAATATGAACGTCATGTCTCTAGTCGTTCTGTTTCTTCTCGACAGGAGTGTGTCCGACGTTCTCAGTTTCTGGAGAAGAACCTGCCACACCATTTCAAAAGCTTTTAGGTGTTGCGGACGGACAGGAACAGGCTGATTATAAAACTGGTTCTACGTTTTTCCAGGTTCTACGTTTTTCCACTTATGCTTTACTCATACGCGGCTTTTCCTCATTTCCAAGTATACCGTGTGGTCTAGCTTGACAACAAAGTTACGCGTACGATTTAGCAGATAATTGAGTACGAGAATAGTATTGTAAATGTTGTCAGTGTTCTACAGGGAACACACACTTAAGATACAAAGCATGTAAAAATTTCCGGAGCATTGAAATATATGTTTGCAGAAACAAAGTAGCCCGAGACGCTGAAAATTTCGTACCTGATGTGAACGAATAAATTAATGTATGTAAACGTCTTGTACGGAATTATTGCAATAATCCTTTGCTGAGCGTATTCATGCTGTGTTAAAATAACAGCGCCGTAGAAAAGATTACATTCACGTTTGCTTAGGCATCAAAACTTACATTATCTGAATCCATGGTCGTGTTTCCTTCCTTTTTAGTCCAAGAAATAATTTTCGGGACAGTTTTATGATACCCACCCTGCAGATCCTTCTTTCAGACAGTATTACAAGAAATCACACTATGCTTATAGTCACAAATAAGTAAAAAATGCTTAATCGCGGAGTAACCGAAACTCTTTGCATAACTACAAGATAGCAGACGATGCAGACAACACGAATCATCATACGTTTGAAAGTTCGGTGCTATAATTCCAGAGTTCTCCCTCCAGCTAATATAGATATCACTGATTATAACTTTCTTTAAATAATTCCCCACAGGAATGTGGCACTGTGCCACAAGAGATTACAGTGATCTTGTAAGTTCATATCCTTCAGTGATCAGAGATAATTTACATAAAAGTTTTCTGGATGCAGGGCTGGTACGTTATTGTAATGAATTCTCCCAGCGGCAGCTATTTTACAATATGACACAGTCATGCACCCAGAAACTACTACATGGGCAGTGATATTAATTTATAAAGATTTGAACAAAACAGTCTAAATCATGATTATTACATACATACACACATCAAAAACATTTTTGCATCACCCCACTTCCCAGAACTCCTGATGATAGTGGGTGACTGTGGATATTGTATCACAGACATAGTCCCTCTGCCTGTTCAGAGATGTCACTAAACCCGTCCGAAGGTGTAAACAAACATGCATCAGCAGTACTTACTAGACGGCGTCCGACAGCGGATCAGTTCCAGTCATTCCACCAGGAAGAAGGTATACGGCTCGTGTCGTCTGTACTTCAACCATGCCTAGACGGTCAATACCGTGGTTCGATCGCGTCCGCATTGTTACTTTGTGCCAGGAAGGGACCTCAACAAGGGAAATATCCAGGCGTCTTGGAGTGAACTAAAGCGATGTTGTTCGGACATGGAGGAGATACAGAGAGACAGGAACTGTCGATGACATGCCTCGCTCAGGCCGTCCAAGGCCTGCTACTGCAGTGGATGACCGCTACCTACAGATTATGGCTCGGAGGGATCCTGACAGCAACGCTACCATGTTCAGTAATGCTTTTCGTGCAGCCACAGGATGTCGTATTACGACTCCAACTGTGCGCAATAGGCTGCATAATGCCCAACTTCACTCCAGACGTCCATGGCGAGGTCCATCTTTACAAACACGACACCATGCGGCGTTGTACGGGTGGGCCCAGCAACATGCCGAATGGACCGCTCAGGATTGGCATCACGTTGTCTGCACTGATGAGTGTCGCGTATGATTTCAACCAGACCATCGTCGGAGACATGTTTGAAGGCAACCCGGGCAGGCTGAACGCCTTAGACATACTTTACAGCGAGTGCATCAAGGTGGAGGTTCCCTTCTGTTTTGGGGTGGCATTACGGGGGCCGACATACGCCGCTGGTGGTCATGAAAGGCGCCATCCTCCGACCGATAGTGCAACCATATCGGCAGCATATTGTCGAGGCAGTCGTCTTCACGGACGACAATTCGTGCCCCACATTGCACATCTTGTGAATAACTTCCTTTAGGATAACGACATCGCTCGACTAGAGTGGCCGGCATGTTCTCCAGACATGAACCCTATCGAACATGCCTGGAATAGATTGAAAAGAGCCGTTTATGGACGACGTGACCCACCAACCACACTGAGGGACCTACGCCGAATCGTAGTTGAGGACAATCTGGACCAACAGTGCCTTGATGAACTTGTGGATAGCATGCCACGACGAATACAGGCATGCATCAAATGCAAGTGGACTTGCTACTGGGTATTGGAGGTACCAGTGGGTACAGTGATCTGGACCACCGCCTCTGAAGGTCTTTTTGTATCATGGTTGTTGTTGTTGTTGTGGTCTTCAGTCCTGAGACTGGTTTGATGCAGCTCTCCATCTACTCTATCCTGTGCAAGCTTCTTCATCTCCCAGTACCTACTGCAACCTACAGCCTTCTGAATCTACTTAGTGTACTCATCTCTTGGTCTACGATTTTTACCCTCCACGCTGCCCTCCAATACGAAATTGGTGATCCCTTGATGCCTCAGAACATGTCCTACCAACCGATCCCTTCTTCTGGTCAAGTTGTGCCACAAACTTCTCTTCTCCCCAATCCTATTCAATACTTCCTCATTAGTTATGTGATCTACCCACCTAATCTTCAGCATTCTTCTGTAGCACCACATTTCGAAAGCTTCTATTCTCTTCTTGTCCAAACTATTTATCGTCCATGTTTCACTTCCATACATGGCTACACTCATCACAAATACTTTCAGAAATGACTTCCTGACACTTAAATCTATACTCGATGTTAACAAATTTCTCTTCTTCAGAAACGCTTTCCTTGCCATTGATAGTCTACATTTTATTTCCTCTCTACTTCGACCATTATCAGTTATTTTGCTCCCCAAATAGCAAACGTCCTTTACTACTTTAAGTGTCTCATTTCCTAATCTAATTCCCTCAGCATCACCCGACTTAATTCGAATACATTCCATTATCCTCGTTTTGCTTTTGTTGATGTTCATCTTATATCCTCCTTTGAAGACACTGCCCATTCCATTCAACCTGCTCTTCCAAGTCCTTTGCTGTCCCTGACAGAATTACAATGTCATCGGCGAACCTCAAAGTTTTTATTTCTTCTCCATGGATTTTAATACCTACTCCGAATTTTTCTTTTGTTTCCTTTACTGCTTGCTCAATATACAGATTGAATAACATCGGGGAGAGGCTACAACCCTGTCTTACTCCCTTCCCAACCACTGCTTCCCTTTCATGTCCCTCGACTCTTATAACTGTCATCTGGTTTCTGTACAAATTGTAAATAGCCTTTCGCTCCCTGTATTTTATCCCTGCCACCTTTAGAATTTGAAAGAGCGTATTCCAGTCAACATTGTCTAAAGCTTTCTCTATGTCTACAAATGCTAGAAACGTAGGTTTGCCTTTCCTTAATCTTTCTTCTAAGATAAGTCGTAGGGTCAGCATTGCCTCACGTGTTCCAGTATTTCTACGGAATCCAAACTGATCTTCCCCGAGGTCGGCTTCTACTAGTTTTTCCATTCGTCTGTAAAGAATTCGTGTCAGTATTTTGCAGCTGTGGCTTATTAAACTGATTGTTCGGTAATTTACACCTCTGTCAACACCTGCTTTCTTTGGGATTGGAATTATTATGATACAACATGCAATGTGCGGTTTTCATGAACAATAAAAAAGGCGGAAATGTTGTTTATGTTGATCGCTATTCCAATTTTCTGGACAGGTTCCGGAACTATCGGAACCGTGGTGATGGAAAACTTTTTTTGGTTTGTGTATATTTAACTGTAATGGCCAGTTTTGGTCGAATAGGGTTATCTTCAGATCTGAAATATAGGAAGACTGTTGCTATAATTGTCTTCAGCTGGTAAGAGTCGTTGGCGCTTGTTTCACATCTATAGCTGGTGGTCCAACTCGACCAAAACTGGTAGAGACTATTTTGCCCACAAAAAAGAACCCCAGGTGGAGGATACAGAGCTATAATGCTTATTCGTCAGATGGTCCGGCATTAAAGCTGTTAAATGGTGCCGGTAGTAATCGAAAATTCATGTGAAAAAACGTAAGTAAATATGTGAATGACCAAACGTTTTATTTGTAGAAAATATGGATCTGCATATTCCACGTATTGTAATTATGTTTCTGACGAAGTGAGTGCGTGTTATCTGTGAATTCTTCGTTTATTCACGTTAACGACTCACATGCAGAGCATGACAGTTCGAAGCTACTTAACTATAATCCTTGACAGAGGTCCGTTTGTAGCCGAAATATAGTAAGGTGAATGAATAACATGTGGGGAGCTTTCACGACAGGTTGAGTGACATCGGTGACAGGCTACAACACTGTCTCGTTCCCTCTCAACCACTGCTTCACTTTCATGTCCTTCTACTCTTAAAGCTGCAGTCTTGTTTCTGTACAAGTTGAAAATAACCTTTCGCTTCCTCTGTTTTATCCCTTCTACCTTCAGTAGGCCAAAGAGTGTATTCCAGTCAACACCGTCAACAGCTTTCTCTAAATCGGTTACGTAATTTAGTTACTAAGACCTTATTCTTTTTCTCTTCATGAGCAAGTAGATACGCACTGAATTTAATCTGTCAAGCAGTATGACATAATATTTCTAGTGCAGGAGTAACTGTCGCTACTGTATCATTCGGCACGACGTGATACGTAGCGTAGCTCTATGAGACTGCAGAAGCTACAAAATCTAAGACAGAAGTTGATGTGCGATTTTGTTTCGTTCCTAATTCTGGCGTATGCGATATGGCTGCAGTGAAAATGCCACAGTCAATGATTTCCTGTGTAGTGCTCAGTCAATCTCATCTTTAGCTACTATCGGACGATATCAAAGCTGAGGAGTTTTATGGCTTGTATAAACCTTGTTCCAGAAATGCTCAGTCTTAACATCTTCCATCTCACAAAGTTCGTAATAGCCCACCAGGCAAATTAACACACTGTTGCACTATACTTCCAGCCACGATATCTAGATATTCACCTTCCGCAGGCAGTACCACCAAACAGTCTGGGCCCTCTTACCTCATATAAGGAGCAGAATGACGGCTTAAGTCTACCAATTCTGTTCTCCAAAAATGGCTCAAATGGCTCTGAGCACTATGGGACATAACATCTGTCATCAGTCCCCTAGAACTTAGAACTACTTAAACCTAACTAACCTAAGGACATCACACACATCCATGCCCGAGGCAGGATTCGAACCAGCGACCGTAGCGGTCGCTCGGTTCCAGACTGAAGCGCCTAGAACCGCTCGGCCACACCGACCGGCTTCTGTTCTCCAACAGCTTCACATTTTTCTAGAGACTCTTTTATTATTATTATTGTTATTATTATTTGTTTAGTGAGAAATTATAAATTAAAAGAGGAGTCGGGAATGAAGATTCCGTATAACAAAAATTGTTCTTAGCAATCACAGAGGAAGTCGTATTGACATTTAAACTGAAAATACGGGGAAGTAATACGTTTCAATGAAACATGTTTGAATCGCTCTAGTTTTGCTAATAGAGTAGTATTAGTTACGTCTCCCGGATGAAGAAAAAAAGAGAAAAAAAGAAGAAGAAGAATAACTCAGCCGGCAAGGAGAGAAGAGGTGCTGGCGTATAGTTTCTGACCGCGCTAATGTCATGGATTAATTTCCAAACCTTTCCACAGTGTCTAATAAAATGATGGTATGTTATGGTGTCATTGGAGATCAATCGTTCGGATAGTGACGTTAACGCGGCTGTGCCGTTGGTGCTATTCGAGAGAAGTAAGGTATGTGTTGGCACTGGGTTTCACCCTCTTCTTTCTCTCATTATCATCGTACACATAAAACATATAACTCGGGTACACTCTATAAATACGCATAAGATACATCCAACAATGACATACAACTGTACTCCCTTTTATCTTGATGTGTCCTGATGGTGACGAATTTTTTGTCCATTGTGACTAGATATGGCTGGTGAATTTCTGTTGGTTCCGAACGCACTTGGTAGGTAAGTCAAGCTGCATCCATGACTCACTTTAACAAAGACACGAGTGCGGTCACACACACACACACACACACACACACATGCCTGGTACTGCCTGTAAGGTCAAAGCAGGGCGAGACAGAGGGGCGGTGTTGGCACGCGGGCTCCGTACGGTAAGGTATTTTAATCAAGCGCGCCCTGCGGTGTTCTGCCCCCACCCCACTAGTTCAGCGGGGGACAGGGAAGCTGGGTGGCGAGTGAGGGGTGGGTTAGTGAGAGGGGGGGGGGGGGGGGGCAGGTGGCTGAGTTCCGCCCTAGGCCTGCCTGGGTGAGGCAGGACCAGCGGGCCGCTACATAGCCAGCCGGTGAACACGCCCAGCGCCGAAACGCTCCCGGGTAAATGCTGGTGTTGCGCAGATGCGTGCCCGTGTGACGTTTGACGACGTAACTGTTGCTGCCGTTGACGGCCGGATCGGCTCCTATTGAAGAGCCGACGTCAAAGAAGCGTTTGTTCATTTTCAGGGAAGCTGACAAGAAATATTTTGAGCAGGGTCTGGGCGGAACTTTAAAAGTTAATGGAAATAGTGGTAGCAGGTTGAAGAGGGGAAGAGTGGACATCAGTTTACATGCAGTTAAAAACGAGAGAAAAATACGATATTGGTAACAAAATCACATTTCTATGTACAAAAGCTTAAGAAAGAATTGTATCACAGAGGTTCTGTACGTGTTTTTTACAACTGAATTCACCGTTGCTCGTTAAAACAGGACATTATTTGCAATAAATAAAGGGTGTAACAAGAAGGTGGCCGTTCTTTCAGGAGACATTCCTCACACAAAGAGGAAGAAGACATGTTATATTTAAACTGATGAGCCAAAGAAACTGGTATAGGCATGCCTATTCACATACAGAGATATCTAAACAGGGAGTAGACGGCGCTGCTGTCGGCAACGCCTATGTAAGACGAGTGTCCGTCGCATTTGTTAGATTGGTTACTACTGCCACAATGGCAGGTTATCAAGATTTAAGTGAGTTTGAACGTGGTATTATAATCGGCGCACAAGTGATGCGACACAGCATCTCCGACGTAGCGAGGAAGTGGGGATTCTCCCGTACGACCATTGCACGAGTGTACCGTGAATATCAGGAACCCCCAACTTCAGATCTCTGATATCGCTGCGCCCGAGAAAAGATACTGCAAGAACAGGACCAGCGACGACTGAAGGGAACTGTCCATCGTCACGGAACTGCAACCCATCCGCAAATTTCTGCAGATTTCAGTGCTAGGCCATCAACAAGTGTCAGTGTACATTCAACGAAACATCATCGATATCGGCTTTTGGAGCTGAAAGTCCACTCGTGTACTCTTGATGACAACACGACACAAAGCTTTACGCCTCGTATGGGCCCGTGAACACCGACATTGGACTGTTGATGACTGGAAACATGTCTCCTGGTCCAACGAGTCTCGTTTCAAATTGTATCGTGCGGATGGACGTGTACGGGTATGCAGACAACCTCATGAATCCATGGGCCCTGCATGTCAGCGGGCGGCTGTTCAAGCTGTTGGGGGCTCTGTAACGGTGTGGGGCGTGTACAGTGATATGGAACGCCAATACATCTGAAAAAAAAAAAGGTTCAAATGGCTCTAAGCACAATGAGACAACATCTGAAGTCATCAGTCCCCTAGACCTAGAACTACTTAAACCTAACTAACCTAAGGACATCGCACTCATCCATGCACGAGGCAGGATTCGAACCTGCGACCGTAGCATCAGCGTGGTTCCAGACTGAAGGGTCTAGAACTGCTTGGCCACAGTGGCCGGCCGGTAAGTCCAGATCCGTCTGACAGGTAACACGTACGTAAGCATCCTGTCTCATCATCTGCATCCATTCATGTCCATAGTGCATTCCGACGGACTTGGGCGAATCCAACAGGACAATGGGAAACTCCACACGTCCAGAAATGCTACAGTGTGGCTCCAGGAACACACTTTTGAGTTGAAACACTTCCGCTGGCCACCAAACTCCCCAGACGTGAACATTATCTAGGATGTCTTGCAACATGCTGTTCAAAAGAGGTCTACACTCCCTCTTACGGATTTATGGATCTGCAGGATTCATGGTGTCAGTTCCCTACAGCAGTCCTTCCACCATCAACCGAGTCCATGTCATGCTGTGTGCTCACGGGGCCCTACACGATATTACGCAGGTCTACTAGTTTCTTTGGCTCTCCAGTATATTTCCATGTTAGAGCCTAGTTTCTACTACTCTTCAGTACGTCAATCGTGGGAAACACACAAGTAAACGACGTATTAGTACAGTACAAACACCTCCATAGATAATATGTTCAAAATGCCGTCTGATAGCAAGGACACATGTATGAACCGCAGTAGCATTGAATCCCTGACAAGCTTGATCTATCCTTGGAAACTGGCGTATTGTTTCACAGCCTTCAATATTACACTCCGCGATTAACACTAAAGAGTTGATGGTACGAGCTTTATGCTAATAGAGCAATGAAGTTAGTCGCAAGTAAACCCAAGCAATGAAGTGAGTGACATGTCAACATTACCTTCGTTCCCTTGGAACAACAGACACTACCACTGCAACCAAGCAATACAAATTACTGTACATTCTATCCAAATATAACCAAGAGGGTATTTCGAACATTTCATGCAGTAAAACGTCGCTTATAGTGCTGGTACATTCTATTTCTAAGTCTTTCTCACGATTAACAGATAATGCAAAGAAACGTAAATAAGCTCTTGTGTAGCCATATGAGATATTTTATTGCCCTGTGTGTGATGAATGTTTTCTGAAAGCTTGATCATACGCTTTATGTGCACGCTCTAAAGTAAAATTTGTGGAAAAAGCTAAACTTAGTGAATAACAATGTGTAAAACATTATTTCATCTGAGTCTTACGGTATAACATTCCAGGGTAACTTATCACTTAGAGAAACACCTTTAGGACCGCTTTCTGCGACGCTTCGTCTTCACAGTCTCCTGCAATCTCGTCAGAAGATTTAGGTAGTATGCTCCTGTGACAGTTTGCCCCTTACGAGCATAATCTGTTAACAACACACCTTGCCAGTCTGAAAAAAACATTCAGCATCACCTTTTCAGATGATAGTTTGTTCTACGCCTCTTTCGGCGATAGTAGCTCCATACGCTTCCTGTCATAGTGGCCCCGCATTTAGAGGCCCTGCACAACCGAGTCGCAAGATGGGTTGCCGACCTCCTTGCAGGAGTGCGGAGAGAAACATCACCAGCAGATATAACATGCCTTCCAAATAAACACAAAACTACTTCACCAGACAGCAAGTGAGAGTGTTCCAGCCATCAGACCTCTTATGACTCATGTGGCACTACACCGACGCGACTTTTGTAAGCACATACAGACAGTCAGAACAGCGGTGTTTACCTACTGACAGGAACATCTCCACCGGCCCTAGCACTGTATACACTCGCCATAGCATTGGAGTAGCACGTCGTATTTTGTAATGAATAGACTAGATTTGGTCAGTATTTTGTCCCATGTCTTGTTTCCTTATCTGGTTTTGTTCTTGTTCTTGCGTTTAAAACTTAGTGTATGCCAAGAAGGCGTTTTTTTTCAATTATAGTAAAATGTGTTCGAATTGTCTGTTAGTTCTTTCCTGCCAACCGCAGAACACTACAGTTATTGGCGACAAGGATAAAACTTTCATTTTAGAACGCAATGGCATCCTACGAGGAACTTCTTGAGCGTTGGTGGAATATCTACAGCAGATCCAGGCAGCAGACATGCTTTCAGAACTTCGCCCTCACTCGCCAGCGTTGCAAGAGGTAGCTCATACAGTTTATTCCATTGCAGGTAAATTGAACACTGCAGGTGGCTCCACCGACATTTCTGGCTTCCGGTAGGTGAGTCGAACCATGGTCACATTATGTCGAACGGCTGGAACAACATTTACTGGTACATGGGATCCACGATGGAAATCAAAGTCGTTTTTTTAAATTTTTTATTATTTTTTTATAGCAACAGTCGGTCCACAGGTGTATCGCTTAATTCGACAGTTAAACCCTGAGCAGTACCCTCGAGATCTCTCATTTACCCATATTAGGGGCTGTCGTTCTGAGTACTTTGACAAACAAATGCATGTCACCTCCGCCCATCCGACTTTCTTTTCTTGTCGAAAGTCACCAGGTCAGACTTATCGGGAATGGATTACGACACTCCAGGGTCTCTCCCGCAATTGTAAATTCTGGTGCGCCAACATTACCTGCAAGCAGTCATATGCTTCTTCGTTGATTCGCGATGAGGTTGTGTTTCACGCACCAAACAAGGATCTTCGGCCTGATATTTTGAAGCCACAGGATCCGTCCCTCCATAGCTGTCTGCCGATCTTCCACGTGTTGAACAGTTTCACCGGTTACAACTACTGCGTCTGGATCCATCTGTTTTTGCTGCTCGCCAGTTGCCTACCGACGAGGGGTAGTCTCGTAGGTCCATTGGGCCATCCCACGACAGGAAGTCTTTCACCTGATTTCTATCCTGTCCGGACTCACTAACGGTTGGAGTGCCCCCACCGGTGAGCAAGATGTACAGCTTGCGCCCGAATGGGCCGTATCGACACGGTGTGTTAGTCTTCGCAGAAACATCGCATAGATGCCACACTTCCTGCGGACGCACAGGCTCATGACGAATCGTCACCTCTGGACGTGGAAGCCTTGCTTCCATTGATGGCCATCGTTCCCGAGTTGTGTGCCCATTTTCTCGTTACCTTGGGGGCCTCGCATATTCCGCATATCTCCAAATTGACACGGCATAATCTGTTTCTATTGTGGATGGTATCACATACCAACACTTGGTGTCTCCGGCCTTATCCTCTTGCATTCGCCCCTTGCGCAGTTCCAGTAATCTATCTATATCAATCGACGGCGTTGTTTCCACAGAGATCGCTTACAACGGTCGTTCCTTCAGCGCTCTGGTTCTGGTGGTCAGTTGCCTCGGCACTACTAATTTTCTGGGTGTATACATTTTTGATCATCTGGGTTTATCAGTGCAGGACGTGGTTCAGGCCGTGTCGATTCTCTCATCGGATACCCTCCTCGCGCCGTTGCTCAGAACATACGAAACGTTGCTCTCATCTTCCACCCCAGTGGTGAAGGGTTTAACCGTGCATATTCAGCTTCTTTCCTCAGCTGTTCCTGTTTTTTTTTAAGGCCCTCCCGGTCCCCTTTGCTCTCCAAGACAGACTTAAGGTGGAACTTGGCCGCTTACACGACGAAGGCATCCTTTCTCCCGTCGTGCACAGCCACTGGGCGACCCCTATCATGATAGTCGAGAAGCCTAAAAGCTCTTCACGCATCTGTGGCGATTTTAAGATCACGGTCAATTCTCAGTCAGTCATCCATGCATATCCTGTCACATCAGTGGATGACATATATGTCTTGGGAGCTCGACCGCTTTCGCCAAAACTGATTTGCGTGGTACTTATTTGCAGCTGCCACTGGACGAGGATCGCAGCAGATCCTAGTCATCAATACCCCGTGTGGCCTTTTCTAGTACACTCGCCTCCCATTAGGAACTGCCAGCGCTCTGCCATTTTCCAACGGTATTTGGAAAGCCTCACAAGCCAGGCACCCAGTGCGGCCAACTATCTGGACGATGTCATTATCGGTAGCTCGTCCTCGGTAACCTCGCGGACAAACTAGATAGGTTGTTACAGGTATTATCCAACGATAATCTGCATTGCCAGAAAGAAAAGTGTGACATTTTTGTGCGAGAGGTCAGTTATCTCGGGTTCACGATTGATGCCCGCAGCCTCCACGCCTCTAAGAGTATATCGGGATGATTCAAAACCTGTCTCCCCCCACCAACGTGAAGCAACTGCAGTCAAATCAACTATTATCAGCGTTTTATACCGCACGCCGCCGAGATTTCGGCGACCCTGACCGGACTCTTGCGCAAGGGCGCACGTTGGGTTTGGGACGTGGCGTGTGAGCAGACTTCCACACGCCTCAAGTCAGCCCTCCCCCGCCCTCCTCGTCTGGCCGCTTAGCATCCTTCCCCGCCCCCCATCATCGCTGCTGAGACCTCGCACTGTGGCCCGGCTGCAGTCCTGTAGCAAGAGGCCGGTGGCTTCTACATCCAAAAATTTACCAACACCTAAACCAAATACAGTTAAACTGCAAAGGAAGCTTTGGCGTCGGTTTTCGCCCTGACGAAATTCTACGATTTTGTGCATAGTCGTCATTTCACTCTGCAGATCGAACACAAACCTTCAGTTTCTTTGTTTCACCTGGGTGCTGCAGTACTCACCCAGATGGTGTCGGACTTCCTGGTGAGGTTCGACTGATAGTGTCTATCGCACCCCTGAACAGCATGCAAGCGTCTATTTCCTGTCCTGGCTGCCTGCCAGGGTGGGCCACGAGTTTAACTCCTCCCCCTCAGTTTGTTTACATGTCGAACCGGTCGTGGACACAGCTCTGGATGCACTTCGTCGGACGAAAATGCGGTCCACCGGGCCACCACTCAGGATCAGACACTGCAAGCTCTCCATCGCCAAATCACTGCTGGTTGGCCGACCAACCAACGTAGCATCTGAGGTGAAGAGGTCCAACATTTTTGGGATCATTGGCACAGTCTCTTTTTCCTCAGTGGAGTCATCCTTTTGCGTAGTGATTGCGACATTCCTCGGGTGGTCATACTGTATGCATTGCCGTGCTCTGTCCTCGACCTCCTCCACGCTGGCCATTGGGGCATCGTCCTCACCAAGCAGCTGGCCTGTCAACTCCTTTACTGGCGTGGTTTGGATAAAGACATTGCCTCCGTCCTGTCAGCCTGCACCACATGCCAAACACCTCAGGCAGCACCCCGTGCCAGTATGTTTTGTGGCTGGATGCAGCTGCTCTGTGGAAATGTCTCCGTGTGGATATCACAGGGCCGTTTGATGGTTCCCAGTGGCTCATACTGATAGACTCTCGGTGGGGATACCCTTATGTCTCCCACTTCTGCTGAGACTATAAAAATTCTTCGGTGCCTTTATGCTGTCGAAGGACTTCGCAAAATGATTGTTATCAATAATGGTCCATAGTTTACCCGACCGAGTTGAAGCAATTCTTTGCTGCCAATGGAGTTTCACTGGTCGAGACTGCTCCTTTTCGCCCTGCATCATAGGGCCAGGCAGAAGATTTTGTGTGGACTTTCGAGACCCTGCTCGATAAGCTGCTGAGCCTTCACTCGCTGGAGGAGACCGTGATCCTATTTTTGGCTACATACCGCGCCACCCCCCTGCCGGTAAAACTCCAGCAAAGATACTTCACTGTCTACCACTCTGCTCTCCCTTATCTGTCTCGGTTCCCGAGGCTTCTCACCCGCCCGCACGCCGGCGCACTCGTTTCGCGTCGAGCGGGAGGTCTTCCCTGATGCACGGGCACGCTGGCCGCCCGCCGGCACCTGTCCGGTGGACCGTGCCCCGCCGGGGGAGCTGCCAGTGCGTACCGCCGGCGGTGCGGCTCCTCCGCCTCGGCCACTGTCTCCGACGCCTGCTGCCCGGGCTGCGTCGCCGCGCCCCGCCCCTGCCGGCCACGGACCGACAGACGGGCGTTTGTGGTGCAGTGCAGGGGGAAATGTCTTCTGGTGAAGACATAAACAATAACGGGCTTACCAAATTAACTTTGCCGAGCAACGTGTGACAGTATTCCGCCAGTAGTAACTCGTATGTTACAAGCACAGCCGGACAGTCAGAACGGCGGTGCTTACCTACCACTAGGAACAGCTGCCACCAGTGCTTACGCCGGCTCTAGCATTGCATACACTCGCTGTAGCATCGGAGTAACACTTTGTATTTTGTAATTGATAGAGTAGATTTTGGTCAGTATTTTGTCCCATGTCTCGTTTCCTTATCTGGTTTGTCACCACAAGAGTTGTGGGGTTTTCTTGTTGTTCTTGCGTTTAAAGCTTAGTGTATGTCAAGAAGGCGTTTTTCCTTTAATTCCAATAAAGAGTGCAAATTGACCGTTAGTTCTTTCCTGCCGACCGCAGGACACTACACTTCCGCTGCGTTCCTCCTTTCTCTGCCGGCCGGGGTGGCCGAGCGGTTCTAGGCGCTACAGTCTGGAACAGCGCGACCACTACGGTCGCAGGTTCGAATCCTGCCTCGGGCATGGATGTGTGTGACGTCCTTAGGTTAGTTAGGTTTAAGTAGTTCTGAGTTCTAGGGGACTGATGACCTCAGAAGTTAAGTCCCATAGTGCTCAGAGCCATTTGAACCACTTGAACCTCCTTTCTCTCGTTATCGTTGTTGTACACCCAGCACTTCTCTATTGTAATTTGTAGCGCAAGGCAAGGCAAACGGTACTCTCGTTCGAACGAGTTCGAGATTTCCCGATACGCCGCAGCGATCGATACAATATCGAGCTCGATATGTAGTTCGCGCACCGCGAGTTCGAGGAATGCGCAAGCAACTACGAACTTGCCACAACAATAGGCTATGGCTCTACTAAAAGCCACCATACTTTAATCAGTTTGAAGAGAAGACGTCAGCATTCAGATGAAACGATCATCACTACTAATCAGGATTCAGATGCTGAACCGACGAAATACTTCATAATGGAGTCACTGTTATTTTTATCGCGAGAATGAATTATAGCGGTAAAACCCGTCTTGTAGTAAGTGCCATCTGACGTCACTAGACCGCGAGACGAGCAGAAGCTCGAGAATTGCACAGAATCGTGATTGAAATCTTTTATTTATTCATTAGTTACCTTTGTTACGCACGACTTGCCCTCTACATGATACTTCAGTCCGTGTTTCACAGTTTTTTATATTAATATCCATAGTACAGAAAAATACGAAGACAGGTCGTTCTGATGGTACCAATGAAAGTCACTCAATCGCAGGCCTATCAAAAACTCGAATGAACCCGACATTTCCCGAAGTGTGACGTAAACTGTTGGAAGAGTTCGAGTCGCGTTCAGTCACAGTGCTAGTAATTAGGGAGCCAAAGAGGTCACACGGACTGAGCTGAGGTTGCTGCACTACTTCCGCTCCTGCCACGGTTCGGCGAGCGTTTTGAATGGGCGTCAGCAGTCGCGGGACTCGTCGGTCGGCACTCAGTTTCACCTAAAAGACGCCGTACAAGCTGCTGCAGATCAATTCGTGATTGATTTCTACCCTTCCCGCTTTCGCCCTGATTGTGATACGCCTGCACACTTTTCCCTTCGTCATTCAGATGCTGCCACGATGACACCGTCTGCACACCCTGTGCGCTACATCGTACGATGGTGCATTACTGCAGTACACTGCCACCGGCTCAGCACGGGCAGTTGCAGCGTTGTTTCCCTTCAAATGCAGACAGTGACTTAACACGTGATTCTCCATTTCATCGATTGCCGGCGCCATTTTGTTCTCTTCCTCTGGCAGCATGCTACCCCAAGTGTCGCGCGGAGATTACAGTCTGCAGAGTTAGGTAATTAACTTTATGTTTTCGAGGTGATAATTAAAATTGTGTGAGTAGCCCTCGCAATATCGTTTCTGCTGCCATTTACTACACGCATGTTCAGAAAAAAAGAACTTCAGTGACTAGAGATACGATGTTCATGTTCACAGGATATGTACATTATTATCTTCTACAGAAAACATTAGCATTTGAACCATGTCGGCCCGAGATCTCGAGGTCGACATCGATATCGCGGCGCAACACCACCTACCGATTAAATGTGCCTGCGGCTCTCGTTGTCGGTATAAACCGAAGGAAAAGGATCAGGTGAGTTAAACAGACGTGCAGGATGCCTCGCAGACGTAAAAGCGATCCGCACCGTCAAATCAGTCAGTTTGAAAGAGGGGGCATTCTTGGTATGAGAGAATGTGATGCATCCATCCGGGTGCTTGCTGCTCGTGTGGGACCAACTGTTTCGGAAGTGTAACGGGTGTGTCTGAATGGTTCACGGGACATAGCACACGGCGAGGTGGGTCAGGTCGCATCATCCAGACTACCCCCAGTGAAGTTCGACACCTCATCCGAACAGCACTGCAGGCCGGATCTGCGTCCTCCTCGTTGTACACTGTGAGGGGCGCCGGTCAGTCTGTCGCCGTTTATTACGGCACGAGTTAGGTGCGCGCCGTCCACGTCTCCGCACACTACACGGCACTGGCGTATGGAACGACGTCGTCGCGGACAAGAATGCCGTCAGACGAATCCACGTTCTTGTAAGCCTGCATCGACTAGCACTGATATCGATTATGATAACATCGCTATGGTCGCTTCTTTTGTTTTTTCGCACCAGAACGAGCGAGAGAGTCAAGTGGTGGTGTTTTAGCGTGTGCGTGGTCTGAAGATGTTAAGGAATCAGGCTAAGAGAACAAGTAAATTTTGTGACTATAAAAGTGACTGATACTGTGTAATCATTCGTGTACCTTACGAGACGTAATCCGCCTTTCGCGAAGTCAGAACCACGAGAACAATCACGAAAACATGATTAGATGCCCGCGAGCATAGCATCCGCGCCGGTAAATGAAACTTGGATTACCTATATTGCTACGAACGCCGCATCTGGATTGCAGTGTGGGATGATGTGTTGTGATGTAGTGTTACTGTATGTATCAGTGTATCAACATATTTGTTATTTAGTGAAGTGTGTAACACTACAGCCCTGTGAAGTGCAAGTGTTAAAAAATACATCAATGGATTATACTAGGCTAAAACTTGAATTTTGGTAATTGGCACTCCTTTGTTCCCCTTGTTAGTTATCGTTTATTACAGCAATACTGAAGCTGCTGTTCCTAGACTGCAAGGGAAGAAGCGGTGGTGGTGGTTGTTGGGATGTTTAAGGGGGACTAAACAGCGAAGGTCATCAGTCCCCCATTCCAAAAACAGGCGAGACATAAATTCACGAAGCAGGTAAAACCCCAAGGGGAAGGAGACTCCCCCCAGGCCCTAAAAGAACACAAATGCGGCAACGAACACTACAGACACGAAGAGTACAGATGAACACCAGACAGAAAGAAACAGAAGAAAAGAAGATGGCCGAAGACTGGTTGACTGACCATGAGAACAAAAAAAGGGAAAGAGTCAACTATACGACGACACACCAAAACAGCAACAAATATTGACAGACGCGAGGACAAAAGACACAGAAATGGAAAGGTGCAGGACCTCCATAAATGGAACCATAAAAAGGACTACCACGGATAAAATTTAAAACGTCATCAGCCATGGAGGCATCGTCACATAAAATCAAAGGCAAAGTGCCCGGGAAATTAAAAGACTGCCAGAGGGTGCGCAGTCGGGGACACTCCAACAAAATGTGGGCTACCGTCAGCCGGGACCCACACCGACACAGGGGAGGATCCTCCTGACGCAAAAGATGACCGTACGTCAGGTAGGGATGGCCGATGCAGAGCCGACACAGGATGACAGAGTCCCTGCGAGAAGCCCGCAGGGAGCAGCGCCACACATCGGTCGTCTCCTTAACCGCCCGCAGTTTATTCGGGGATGTCATGCCACGCCACTCAGCAGTCCACATCCCAAGCACCTTACGGCGCAACACCAGCTGCTGATCGCGAGCCGTGAGGCCGATCTCCAAAGCTGGGGCGTCGATCGCCCCTTTGGCCAGCCTGTCAACACGTTCGTTCCCCGGGATGCCAACGTGACCCGGCGTCCAAATAAAGACCACCGAACGACCAGAGCGGGTAATGGCGGAAACAGACGCCTGAATAGAGGACACCAGAGGAGAAGAGGTATAGCAGCGGTCGATGGCCTGGAGGCCGCTCAGGGAGTCACTGCAGATGACGATGGACGTACCTGAGCATGAACGCATATGCTCAAGTGCGCGCAATATGGCCACCAGCTCTGCAGTAAAAATACTGCAGCCATCCGGCAAGGAGCGCTGTTCAACATGGGCAGCGTGAGCAAAAGCGTAGGCAGTGCGACCATCAACGAGGGAACCATCAGTGAAGACAGTCTCACAGCACGAAAATGAGGCGAGGAGCGCAAGAAAACGGCGACGGAGGGCCACAGGCGGAACCGAGTCCTTGGGTCCCTGTGCCAAGTCCAGACGGACGGACGGCTGGGGCAAACACCAGGGAGGCGTAGGTGCACGGACCCAGAAGGGAGGCAGAAGACGGAATGAACCCAGTTCCGACAGCAGGGACTGGACGCGGACAGCTATGGAAAGCCCAGACTGAGGTCGCCGTTCGGGCAGATGGAGGACCATGGCAGGGAAAAGCAGGCGACGATTGGGATGGCCCAGCGAGCAATGCACGTGGACAGCATAGTCGGCGAGCAGTCGATGGCGGCGAATCCGCAGCGGGGGAACCCCAGCCTCCACCAGTAGACTATCCACGGGGCTCGTACGGAAAGCGCCAGTTGCAAGCCGAACCCCACAGTGGTGGATGGGGTCTAACAACTTCAACACTGAGGGTGATGCAGACCCATAGGCCAGGCTCCCATAATCAAGCCTGGACTGCACAAGGGCCCTGTACAATCGCAACAGCGTGCAGCGATCCGCACCACAAGATGTGTGGCTCAGGCAGCGGAGGGCGTTGAGGTGCCGCCAGCACTTTTGCTTCAGCTGAGTAATATGAGGAACCCATGTGAGCCGGGCATCAAAGACGAGTCCTAAGAAGCGGCAAGTGTTCACCACTTCAAGCAGGTGGCCCTCGAGGTAAAGTTCAGGATGAGGGTGGACCGTCTGACGCCTGCAGAAGTGCATAACTCGAGTCTTGGCTACAGAGAACTGAAAACCATGAGTCAGAGCCTATGATGCTGCCTTGCGAACGGCTACTTGCAGCCTGTGTTCGGCGACTCCCGTAGTCGTGGAGCCAAATGAGATGCAGAAGTCGTCGGCATACAAAGAAGGAGACA
The DNA here is from genome assembly GCF_023898315.1 of Schistocerca nitens. Classification (NCBI taxonomy): domain Eukaryota; kingdom Metazoa; phylum Arthropoda; class Insecta; order Orthoptera; family Acrididae; genus Schistocerca; species Schistocerca nitens. The sequence goes on along the minus strand of NC_064621.1, from coordinate 16,923,542 downwards.
CCGACGACCCCACGGCTGCAGCCAGACCATTAATGGCCACTAGAAATAAGGAGACGCTCAACACCGAGCCCTGCGGGACCCCATTTTCCTGTATATAAGATGAACTAGAGGCGGCACCCACTTGCACCCGGAAAGAGCGGCGCAATAAAAAGGTTTGAAGAAAAGCCGGGAGCTGACCACGAAGACCCCACTCATGCAACGTAGCAAGGATGTGATGCCTCCTTGTGGTGTCATACGCCTTCCGCAGATAAGAAAAGACAGCAACGAGATGCTGACGTCGGGCAAAGGCCGTACGGATAGCAGATTCCAGCCGCACCAAATTGTCCGCTGCAGACCGGCCCCGACGGAAGCCACCCTGGGATGGAGCGAGGAGACCGTGTGACTCAAGGACCCAACACAAACGCCACCCCACCATACGTTCGAGCAATTTGCACAAAACGTTGGTGAGGGTAATGGGACGATAGCTGTCCACCGCCAGTGGGTCCGCACCGGGTTTCAAGGTGGGGACAATAACACCCTTTCGCCATGGCGACGGGAACACGCCCTCGGTCCAAATGCGGTTAAAGATGGTGAGGATGTGTCTCTGGCAGTCCCTGGAGAGATGCTTCAGCATCTGCGCGTGGATGCAGTCTGGTTCTGGTGCTGTATCAGGGCAATCGGCGAGGGCAGCGAGGAATTCCCTCTCGCTGAAAGGAGCATTGTATTTTCCAGAACGACGCGTGTGGAATGATAACGGCGTCTGCTCGGCTCGCTCCTTGAGAGAGCGAATGGCGGGGGGATAAGTTGCAGTCGCAGAGCTCTTAGCAAAGTGCGCAGCAAGGTGTTCAGCAATGGCGGCAGCGTCCGTGCAGACAGCGCCGTCCAGGGACACCCATAAGGGTCTGGTATCCATAAATCCGCCGGATCCAGGACCACACAAGCGAAGGGGAGACACGGGAGCCCAGGGATGAGACGTACCTCTCCCAGCACTCCTGCTTACGCTGTGCAATGAGACGACGGGCCAAGGCACGGAGCCTCTTAAAGTCGATGAGGGTCTCTAGACAGGTGCCGCCTATGACGCTGGAGAGCCCGCCTATGGTCACGAATAGCCTCAGCAATCTCCGGCGACCACCAGGGTACAGCCTTCCTCCGAGGGAGTCCAGAAGAGCGGGGGATGGCAGCCTCGGCCGCCGAAATAATTGACGTGGTTAAGACATGGACCACCTCGTCAATGTCACCCTGTGGGGGAGACTCAATGGTTGCAGCGAAAGTAAAAGCCGGCCAGTCAGCCCTGTGGAGAGCCCAGCGGGGCAGGCGCCCAGAAGAATGACACTGGGGCAGTGACAAATAGATAGGAAAATGGTCACTACCACACAGGTCAGGATGCACCCTCCAGTGGAGGGATGGGACAAGTCTGGTGCTGCAAAGAGAGAGATCGATGGCCGAGAACGAGCCATGGGCCACACTGAAATGCGTGGGAGCACCTGTGTTCAAGAGGCTAAGGTCGAGCTGAGCCAACAAATTCTCCACGGCACGACCGCGGTCATCGGAGACAGTCCCACCCCATAGAGGGTTGTGGGCATTGAAATCGCCCAGAAGCAGCAATGGTGGCGGGAGTTGAGCCAGCAGCGCAGCCAAGACATGTCGGGGGAGCTCCCCATCCGGAGGAATGTAAACAGAGCAAACAGTAATAGCCGGCGAGAGCTCAACCCTGACAGCGACTGCCTCTAAAGGCGTCAGAAGGGGTACGGGCGAGCTACAGACAGAGTGGTGAACAAAGAGGCAAACTCCACCTGACGCTCGTTGACAGGCAGTGTGAAGGGCGGGGGTCCGCATTGCAGGAAACCAAGTTTCCTGCAGAGCAATGCAGAGAACAGGGGAAACAGCAGCATACGTAGCTCAGGTAGGTGGCGGAAATAACCGCCGCAATTACACTGGAGAATGGAAGCAGTAAGGGACTGGGAGGGTATGAAGGCGACTAAGAGGCAGACGGCGCCTCAGAGCCAACTGCCGCCACCGGGGGAGAGTCAGCCATGTCCATGGGAAAGGCCGCCGAGGGTTCCGTGAGGGCGAGATCCGAGGCAGATGCGAGGATCTCCACCTCATCCCCGGAGCCAGAGCTATTTATAGCAGGCGGTACTGAAACCGCCGGAACGTCCTTCTTCTTGGACATGTTCCGTTCCTTCTTCTCGCGTCTGTCCTTAGGGTTAGAGGGCTGGGAGAGCTTCTCTGAAGGAGCGTCGGAAGCTGACGACGACGCAGAAGCCCTATGACCAGCAGGTGGTGGAACTTTCAGCCACTGGCTGACATCCGGCTGGGTAGGAGAAGTAACGGAGGAAGGGTGAGCCCCGAGGGACCCCTTCCGTGAGAGAGGAACCGGCAGAGGCAACGCCGGCGCAGAAGGAGGGGGAGGGATCGAGCCCACCGGTTTTTGAGCAGATGTCACTCCCGAAGTAAGCATGGGGGGAGCGACAGAAGAGGGTTTGCCCCCAACTGCTAAGGGGACAACAGAGGAAGGCTTGCCCCCAGACACGAGGGGGGCAGACAGAGATGCACGGCCCCGAGGGCCCACTGAAGGCGGCACAGATGAGGCGACAACTATCGCTCGCGTGGGCGACGATAACGTGGCTGCAGCATAAGATGTTCGAATGGAAGCAGGATACAACCTTTCATATTTCAGTTTTGCCTCTCGATAAGTAAGCCGGTCCAGGGTCTTAAATTCCATTATCTTCCGCTCCTTATGAAGAACGGGGCAATCCGGCGAGCATGGAGAGTGGTGCTCCCCACAGTTGACACATACAGGCGGAGGCGCACATGGAGAATCGGGATGAGAGGGGTGTCCGCAATCTCGACATGTAGCGCTGGATGGGCAACGGGAGGACATATGCCCAAACTTCCAGCACTGGAAGCACCGCATCGGGGGAGGGACGTATGGCTTGACGTCACAATGGTAAACCATTACCTTGACCTTCTCGGGCAAGATATCACCCTCGAAGGCCAAGATAAAGGCACCGGTGGCCACCCTGTTAGTCTTGGGTCCTCTATGTACACGACGGACAAAATGTACACCACGTCATTCCAAGTCGGCTCTCAGCTCGTCATCGGATTGTAACAAGAGGTCACGATGGTAAATAATCCCCTGGACCATATTTAAGCTACTGTGGGGAGTGACGGTAACAGGGACGTCACCCAGCTTATCACACAAGAGCAACGCTCGTGACTGGGCTGGGGAGGATGTCTTGAGGAGGATGGACCCATTCCTCATTTTAGACAACCCCGCCCCTTCCCCAAACTTATCCTCCAGGTGTTCCACAAAAAACAGAGGCTTCGTCGTAAGAAAGGAGTCACCATCAGTCCTGCTGCAGACAAGGTATTGCGGGACGTAAGGCTCCCGCTTGGCACTAGATCGGCGTCCCTCCCATGGCGCAGCCAATGAGGGGAACAACTGAGGGTCATATTGCGCAGCATCAAACTCAACTCTGCCCCGCTTAGAGACGCTGGTGGCCGTGCGACCACCAGCTGGGTGTGATTTATTGCGCTTCATTGCGCCACATCCGCCCAGATGCCACCTACTCCGAACGAGGGCTCTCCCCAAGGGCGCCACCCAGCCAAAGGAATGGGTACCTGGCCGATAACCCGTTGCTCGGAGTCCCCGTGCCCCAGACAAGATGGGCACATACTCCTTGGCATGCATGGGGAGGAAACAGCTCTGGCATCTGTAGTGCGATCCCTGCGTGGTCAGGGGGCTACCACCAAGAGGGTACATGACGACCCCACCGCAACGGACTGGCTACCGTGCTGGATTTTAGGTGTTGAAAGGGTCCACAGTTGTCGTGGGCGCTAAGAAGAGGATTGCGCACAAGACGAGAAGGGGACAACCCAGAAGATGTTGGGTGTAATCCCCCCCACACGACAATAGGTAACATGCAAGATGGTGGTGCATGATGGACCAATAGAAAAACACCACGTAAGGCGTCCTTCCCCAAATAGCACGCACTAACAACGGAAATTTGGAAAAAAGGAGGTCAGACCCAAGAGGGGACCATCACAGAAGGCCGAAACGTTTGAGACTCCTTTTAGTCGCCTCTTACAACAGGCAGGAATACCGCGGGCCTATTCTTACCCGCGAACCCGCAGGGGGAGGGACGAAGCGAATGACGATTGGATTTACGAGGTGAGTGGGTACAATTAGCAAACTCAGACGGAACAGTAACCCCACCTTCCCCATTCGCTTACATGGCGACTGTGTTTTAGGACTTGCAATCTTCGGGTAGGAGTGCTGATCGCAGTAACTGAAAATTAATGTAGTATTCAATTAGTAATGATGTCATACGTGCATTTTTGTGTGACGAACAATAACTGGAATGCACAGTGATGCGATTATAAGATAGTAATATTACGGCAGTGCGGTGCAAAGAACTTGAGGTCAGAGAGGTTTCAATGAACTTCCTACAATAGTAGTCGAAAAGTGACAACCGTGGCAGTTGATAATACTGCATACAGCATTACCACAGTGAGCTGACGTGTGAACATCTGAGCGTCGTAAACCGTACTACGAGGGCTATCCACAAAGTACATTACGTTTTGGAATTAAAAATAAATAAAGTATTGGAATTTTTTTTATTTTATGCAGATGAAAGCCACACTTAAATACTACTTTTCTACATATTTGCCATTTAAATTAAGGAACTTATCGTAGCGATGGACGTACTTGGAAATTCCTTCGTCGTAAAATTCGGCCGCCTGCGCCTTCAACCACGTGGTTACCTCTTCTTGAAGCTGTGCGTCGTCATCAAAACGCTGCATAGCCAACCACTTCTTCATTGCTGGGAATAAGTGGAGGTCGCTCGGTGCCAGGTCGGGACTGTACGGCGGATGAGGAAACAACTCCCACTTAAAAGATTCGACAACGTCACGAGTGGCATTTGCCGTGTGGGCCCGGGCGTTGTCGTGAATCAGCAAGATCTTTGAGCCCAACTTTCCCCTGCGCTTGTTTTGTATTGCTCTTCTGAGGTTGTGCAGAGTTTGGCAATACCTTTGAGAGTTTATTGTAGTGCCTCTTTCCAGGAAATTCACAAAAATCACACCTTTTCTGTCCCAAAAGAAGAGGTAACCACGTGGTTGAAGGCGCAGGCGGCCAAATTTTACGACGAAGGAATTTCCAAGCTCGTCCATCGCTACGATAAGTTCCTTAATTTAAATGGCAATTATGTAGAAAAGTAGTATTTAAGTGTGGCTTTCATCTGTATATAATAAAAAAAATTTCCAATACTTTATTTATTTTTAATTCCAAAACGTAAAGTACTTTGTGGATAGCCCTCGTATATCCCTACCACCGACTGAAGCTGGATGTTGACAAGTGATGGTGCAGCCGTTCAGTTATCGGTCGTACTGCGGCGCCACTGAAGAGCTGACGTCAAGACAGCAGAGCAACGTGGGCCGTGGTGTAACCCCCAACACTGATGCAAGTAGCGGAAGGTGTGTAATTCAATCATCGTTCGCAGTGCGGCGCTAGTGAAGAGTTGACGCAGAGACAACGGAATGTCGCAAGTTGCAGCAGCGCCTCATCTCCGTTAACGGCGGAACTAACCATCGGAGAAGATAGCAGTTCGGGATAGTCACGCACTGAGGCGTGGAGATCGAGACATCGGAGCATCGCGCGCCGCATTGCTTCGCGTCAACTGGGCCGCGCGGAATAGCAGCTGCGCTGACAGCACTACAGCAAAGCGCGGCAGACACACAATACAGCAGGCGTAAGTGTCGCGATGCTTGCGTAACGAAACGAACGACAGTAGCGTACCCAGTAATAAGGATATGATTGAATTCGACTGAATTCTTACAAGTAAATCGTTTATCTCCCTTAAGGAAAATTATTTATACCCGCGGTCACGTCCAAATAGATCTGAATTTGATTGATTGCTTATAGTATAATTGCTTAACATATTAACGTTTCAAAGACTGCTACTGTACAGTTACTATTTGTTAAGGAATATGGTGTTAACTTTCAGCATTGCCAACATAGGTGCTATTGACTTGTGTTATTGTTATATGATTGAATAGGCTCTGTCAGATAAATTCGAGTTATGAAAGGTACCAATTTGTTTTATAGAAGTGGCGTGGGAAATAGATGTCAGTATGAATGGTACCTCAAGGATGTTTAATGAGGAACATCTGAAGGATAATGTAAAGGGGATAAAGCTGACAGTAGATGACAATGACATGTCAAGTCATTCTGATACCATGATGTCACTTAAATCTGAACCTGAGGAAGTAGATGTAGAGAAGGTAAAGATGGAAGTGGTAAATGATGGGGTGTTAAATTGCTGTGGTTTACCAGCATGACTGTATAGTGAAAATGAGATATCAAAGAATGAGGCATCACTTGAATGTAGTTTTGCTGATGCTTCCATGGTACATGATGTAGGGAATTCTAATGCAGATCAGATTCGAATGCAGCAAAACAAGGACAACAAGTTCAAAATTTAAACTTGTATAGCCCACTGCAAGAGCTTTTGGTGTCTGTTAAGAAAATTGAGGCATCTAATAAAGAAACTAATGAACAGACTAAGCAACTTAAGGCATCCAATGTGCAGATTAAGAAAGAAATGGAACAGAGTAATAAAACTCAAACGTTCCTGGTAGAGGAGATCAAAAGGGTCCGAGTAAATTTAAATGCAGAATTGAAAGGGTTTGATGATAGACTCCTGAAGCAAGAGGAAAAGCTGAATCAAATGACATATGAACTTAGAGATGAAATACGTAAGACAAAGGAGGAAATTCAGAAGGTGGAAAGATGCAGAATCGGTAAGTGCCAATATACTAAGGGAAAAAACGGAGCAATGGCATAAGAAGATTACTAATAAGATGACTGATGTTAAGAAGGAGGCAAGCAAGCAGCATAGGAACCATGAAGCAAGAGGTAGGGGAACAGGTGGAAGCGAAGGTTAGGGCGCTATTACGTGATAGTGTTGTAACTGACAACAATTTTGTAGGGGTGCAAAATGTTATGGAGACTTTCAAAAAATTCAGTCCTAATGGGAATTTGTATCCACGTGACTTCTTGGATCAGTTTGAGGATGTATTACCAGTACTGTGGGATGTCATTGGAGATCCCATATCAGAATGCGTTTTCACACCTTCACTCCTATTACTATAGTCAGTGTTCTCAACATCACCTGTGACCTCATACACACATCCTTATGATCCTCTAAGAGACGTACACAGTCACCATCTTCACACCAACCATGCCTCCCTTCCTCTGACACATATCCGCTAATGTGACTGGGTTGACAGTCTTTCATGGTACGAGAACAGTTTTCATTTCCAACACACATCCCTTTTGTAATGCTATCTTCCTCATAACTAACAATTTCATCAAAATCCTCTTGCTTATTCTCTTGTGCACATATTCCTCTATCTCTTCTCGTCTTTCTAGCGTCATACTCTTGCTCCATATGTACCTGACCATCACACATTTTAACAAACTCCGTCATACATGATTCTCTACCTGTTTACCCATCGTTACTTAGAACATCATTTCCCTTTAACTGTTGCAGATCCTTTCCTTGGCAATTAGTCTCATCTGCTTCTCTATTTTGAGTATTAGTGACCTGTACATAATTTACATGAGCCATCCTGCATATTCCTTCACTACCTGTTGCATTATCTTCCATTCTTCGTTGATGTTTAATTACCTGCTCCATTACATCCTCTTAACATTTAACTTTAGTTCTCCTTACTCTGTCACTCTCCAGTCTATTGTTCTGAACTACTGTCCGAGGCTGTGGTCCTATTTCTGGGATTCCTAACCGGACCTCATCAGGAATCACACTTGGTTTAGCTCTCCTCCTGGTTCATGACTTTGTTCCGGCTCAGTCCCTTCACTGAACCCTGTTCTCCGATACCTATCATTGTAGAATGCAGCACCACCACTATGTCTTCCTCTGAATCCACGTCTATGTGATCCTTGATAATTATTGTACCATCATTGATCATCATGTCTTCTGCCATTTACTGCTGTGCCCCTGTTCGCTCCATTAAGAATTCTTGGCTGTCTTCGTTCAGATCGCACCTCACGATTTCTTTCTCCCAAGTTGTCTAGTTGTCCCAGTGCTAGCTTAATTGCATCTACATCATCCCTAGATATAGCCAGTAGCTTCTCCTCTGTTGTTGGCATCTTACTAATGCCTCCTCGCCTATTGGTTCATCCAGGTACATGTTTCTATCATATAGTTTTTGAAAAAACTTCTTTAAACTTCTGTCACGTTCATAACTATACCTTCTATGCTGATAGAGTTCATTCCGAACCTCATTCTGTTTCCTTGCTGTCCAGTATTCATTTAGGAATGCCGTCTTAAAACTTTCATATGTCTCACATTCTCGTCCAACTCTTAATCCCCATGTGCCTGCTTCTGCTTCCATATATGACGCCACAAATCTAATTTTTCTGCGGTCATCCCACAGTACTGGTAATACAACCGCAAACTGATCCAAGAAGTCACGTGGATGCCAATTCCTTCAGAATTTAGAAACTATTTTCATGCGGGAATGTAAGCCTGTATCGAGCAGCACTGATATCGATTATAATAACATCACTATGGTCGCTTCTTTTGTTTTTTCGCGCCAGAACGAGCGAGAGAGTCAAGTAGTGGTGTTTAACCGTGTGCGTGGTCTCAAGATGTTAAGGAACCAGGGTAAGAGAACAAGTAAATTTTGTGACTATACAGGTGACTGAAGCTGTGTAATCATTCGTGTACCTTACGAGGCGTAATCCACAGTTCGCGAGGTCAGAACCACGAAACAATCGCGAAAACATGATTAGATGCCCGCGAGCATCTCATCCGCGCCGGTAAATGAAACCTGGATTACCTATATTGCTACGAACGCCGCATCTGGATTGCAGTGTGGGATGATGTATTGTGATGTAGTGTTCCTGTATGATTCAGTGTATCAACATATTTGTTATTTAGTGAAGAGTGTAACAGTGCAGCCCTGTGTAGTGCAAGTGTTAAAAAATACATCAATGGATTATACTATGCTAAAACTTGAATTATGATTCCCCATGTTAGTTATCGTTTATTATAGCAATACTAAAGCTACTGTTCCTAGATTGCATGGGAAGAAGCGAATGACGATTTTTACGAGGTGACTGGGTATAATTAGCAAACTCAGACGGAACAATTACCCCACCTTCCCCCATTCGCTTACATTCTGTTTATTTGAAAATGATCGCCGCATTTTGGTTCGCCGCAGACAGGGGGGGGGGGGGGGGGGGCGGCATCACTGTCACTGCATTCGCACAAGACATGCAGACCAACTCAATGCTTTATGGTGTGAGTTGCTATTGGGTACAACCACAAATTACAACTGGTGCGTGTCCAGGGCACTGTGATCTGTGTGACCTACGTGAATGACATCCTACGGCCCGTAGCCATTTCCTTTCTGCGTAACATCTCAGACGCTATTTTTCAGATGCTATTTTTCTTGCCCTGCCAGATCACCAGACTTGCCGCCAATCGGAAACGTGTGTGGTGTAAGGACGGGTGCAGCGCTGTGACCCAGTACCAACCACAAGAGGCGAACTGACGAATGCAGCGTAGGTGGCTGGACTACAGGACACCATTCGCCCCTTATAGGCGTCGATACCATCACTCGTGGGTTACGTTATCAGGGCCCATGGCGGACCCTGTTCTTATTAGGCAACAGAAAACACGCTGAACCGAGGTGACTGAAATGCCAATCATTTCTGCAGACCATACTAATTTCCTGTGAATATGAACGTCCTATCTCTAGGCGTTTCTAGATATTCTGTTTTCCTGAGCATGAGTGTACTATCGCATTTCTTTAATTTTAATTTTACTCCATTTTACGTCCACAGTCAACCGTTTATCCCATTCAACCGGTCCTATAATTCTTCGTGGCTTTCATACAAAATATATTATCAGCGAAACTTGTCGTCGATATTGTTTCACCAATTATTTAAACACACTTCCAAAATTTCCTTTTACTTACTTTACAGCTTTACCGATACGGTAGTTACTCGGTACATGAGAAGGAGCCTTTTGCTTCGAGCTCTTCTCTCTGGGATGAAGTACAGTGTGTCAGAGACGCACGCGTAGATAGCTTCACTCATTTGTGGCTACGTGAGCCCTACCAAAGTGCCTCAACGACGGTTCCGCTGAGCAGTTAGACGTGTTCTCGCCTCGACATTACTCACCGCCTGTGCCACGACACTGACGCCGTAACTACTCGGAGTGGTATTCATCCCCAATATTAAACCACACAGCACGCGAAGCAGCTACAACACATAGAAAATCGATCAGCGTAAGTACAGGACGTGTCTCAACTGATGCCAGGAGAGGGGTGAATATTAGTAGAATATTGCATGAAACATGACTGGATTAGAAAATAACTCATTCTGTGGAATATTTTACAGCCTCGAGACTGTTTAATGAATAGCTACTGCTCTGAGATACTCGTGTAAACTACAGCAGTAACTAAACTAACCGTTGATTTCCAAGGTTCACGACAACTCCATCGAAACGTCTAAATTAATTAATTAATTTATTATTTATTGGTTACTCCCATCATCAGACCTAGTAATTAAGACAAAAAGCAACATAAGTACTGGAAATACTGTGCACATATTACCAATCAAAAGACGTAAAAACTCATCTGTGCTATAATTTGTGAACTGAAACTGTCAGTGGTTTTCTCGGAAGCGGGGTTTCAGTTACTAACCCGGCTCTAGAGTTTTGGAAATGCTATCCCACAAATGGCGCTAGTGGGAAATAAGGTGTCTTTGTTTTTTTTCTGACTGATACATGATTAAAAAGTAGAAACACTGTTGTAATCAACTAACTCATTAGTATTACATTGATGGACACATTTTGTTGAGCAGAATGCATGTGCAGTCAATTAAAAATTTGTAATAGCAGAGGTAACACGTCCTGCTGTAGTACCTGAGCAGCAGGTCAAAATTCAAACGGAGAATTCCTCAGTTCAAACATTTAGGCGACACCGTTCAAGAAATTGGCCTGGAAAAGAATGGGTACGAAATTCGCTGTATCAAGAACGAACAGTTTTCAGACTTACGAAAGACATCTATAGCAAAAGATGCATGTAAAACACACAAAACTCAGACACAACAGCACAGCTATCAACCAAAGTTTCTTTATGAGGCTACAACAGTCATTTTAAACAACAAAGAGGACACTGGGAAAATCCGAAAGTGAGAATAAAAAGTAATCAGGAAAATTTTAGATCCAAATTTAGTGAAGAAGGAACATAAGACGAAGAGAAAATAAAGAAATTCAAAAGTATACCAATATGTAATTGAATGTGCACAAACTCAGGCTTAAATTCTGCGGGGCTATTAAAAGAAGTTTTATAGAAGTAATTATAAGCAAAAGTAGATAATGATCGTGGCCTCTACCGTAGATTCATTTTCTTTATTAATGAGGAGAGTAAAGTTATTGACACCCCGTTGCGTGGCACTGACAACTTCCAGTAAAAAAATGAAATGTCACATTGTAATCGATACTTTGTAAATTCTTTTGAAGCAGTAAAATGGAAACCTCACCGTAAGCGAGGCAATAATTACAGGGCAAACTATTCACAGTTTCAATCCCCTTGACAGAACGTAATCATTTGCAATGATGATATGCTTCTAAAGAACGCTAAAATTACTCATCCAGTAACTGAAATGGAAACCCCAGAATTCAATCATCCTACAGAAAGCGAACAGTATACTGGAATTAGTAATTGGCCAACGATGGGAATTACATCCCTGCAATAACCTCTACCCCACAAATCCAAGATCCCACCTACAATTCGGTGTTGTTCAGCGCTTATCACTATCAGTCCGTCAGAATTCAACACCATGTACTCCGTCTTGCTTTATCCGTCTGTTTACCTTCAACCACACGGATCTCATCAAATCCGACCTCTTCCCACGCTACACCTCCGTATGTCTGACACTATCCGCAGTCTCGTCTGCATCAATCCTATTACGTCCAATCCAATTTCCAGTATTGCTACTATGGCGCTCATCATTATTCTACCGTCCCTACGTCTACACACTCTCCATATGCTGTCCCATAGAAACTTCAACAGAATCCCCCTCTCCGACAATGGAATCAGCCCATACCTTTTTCTGTTATGTCAACTAAAACTATACCCGACGTATCCCGGCTGACATCGGAGCTCCACATTGCCCCCTCCATCTCTCCGTATTGCTTTTCCCCTTCGTATTACGATCATGACCACGCTGCAGTCTCCTCCTCCTCTTCCCTCCCCCCCCCCCCTTTCTGTTTCCTCGTCAAGCACAGCAGTACCTTTTCTGATCTCTGTAGTTACAACCCTATAGACCCTTATGCTACTGCTCACCCCTTAGAGCCCTTCAGAACATCTAACTTATCCTCCATATAAATATTTTTCCCCAGTCATAGTCCTTCAGCTTTTAGTGTAAGTGCAGTGTTTCTTTCTTAAATCGTCACTTATCTGCAGCGACTAATAAGTATCTTTTTATTGTTATATTTTTTCTGTCTAAATTGAAAACGGAGAAAGTCAGCAGCTTTATAGTATACAAATGCCATAAAAGAAGTCAGTCTCCCATTAATTTTAAAAACGTTTGTAAATATATCATTCTGTATTTATATTATTTTATTTTTACGTATTTTTAAATCTTTTCGATGAAGAGTGGGATGTGTGTAACGCTGATCCCCATCGATATGGGCGAGAGGGGATAAAAAACGATTAAAATTATTAAATCAAGAGTGATAAAAAGGTTCATCTTCGGTGCATCCTGAAGTCTGTACGCTGAAGAAATGCCCTTTGTACTGTTTTGCGTTTAACATTTATAGTGACGGCGGGATACTCGTGTGGACGGCACTTCCCATGAACGGCATCACGTAATGGCGTCAGCCATCGGACCATTGAATTTAAGAACTATTTGATAGTAACTTGAGAACTACAACCTACAAAAATGGCGGTTTTGTTTACTGATTCAATTAGCTTATGACCAGACATGGGCCAGAGATCAACACACGGTACGACAGTGTGTGTGTGTGTGTGTGTGTGTGTGTGTGTGTGTGTGTGAGTGTGGGTTGGTGTGGGGGAGGGGGGGGGGGCAAGGTGTGAACAGTTGGAGAAGCGTAATGTAAACATCTTTGCCTTCACTGTCCACTAATTTCCTAGCTTTTGTTGCATGACATGGCACATGGATAATTTTGTGGCGTTATGTTACCTGTGACGAACTGCAGGGTCGTGATCGCGTCAAAGGCTTTGGTACTGTACAATGTAAACAGACCGCAAATGCAACTAAATATTTTTTTTACGTAGGAGAAAGGCAAGTCGAATGATCTGCGGCTGATGATGTTCTTTGTTCTGTGGGTGATGACGATGTGCTATTGAACATGATACTAAATAGAGGGTTCTCCGCAGAATGTTCGAGACTGAGGATGAAAACACTCAAGGCGTTGAATGACAGTACATATGTGAAGACAGGGAAAGTAATAGAGGAAGACGCAGCGGGAGGAACTGTACAATACATAGAATAAAATGTTTAGAACACATAAAAGAGGATGTTGGGTGTAAGTGCTAGTCTTAACTGCCGCTAGTCAGAATTAAAGAAAATCACACTAAATGCATTTATGCTGACTTTCATGCCATGTCAAAAGGTGAGTTGTACCGTTCAACTTTCAACCAGTACAATCGAGCAGAAATATGGGATGACAATTTATCGAGAAGAGAACCGTGAAACATATTTCGTGCTGTGTTTAGCTAATGCTTTGTCAACAAACACAACGTCGTTTTAAATTGATAAAAGCGCAAAACTTTTCCAGCCTATGTAACCAGGTCCAATTAGAACAATATGAAAAGGGAAGTGCAGAAAATCTGAATCCAGATGGCGGGACAGGAATTTGAATTCCTGTCTTCTCCACTGATGTGAGTGCAACTCTGGGCCATATCTCTCGGTAAAAGGGGACTGGCAAAAACTACATTTTGACATCTGCAGTGAAGTACTGGTCACTTTGGATTTTAATAGTGCGGAGTGGTACTGAGTGACACAAGAAAAGTATTGAGAACTGTGAAAACTGATTAGGACAACACTGCTTATTATGTACAGAACTGATATCTTTTTGCGCGATAAAATAAAAGGTTACATTCTGAAAATGCTTTGCCTCTTTCAGGTGTGCCACTCAGGTAAATGATAAGTCAGTCTTAGATACTGGTTTCAGTCTTAACAGTTACTCATAAATAATTCTTGTAAGGTCGAAATTTTTCCATTAAAACCCTTGTATGTACTAGCAAGTATACCGCCATTTTGTATTAGTGTAAATGTTCTGTACTCATCTAGACGTCACGAAAAAGCAAACAAAAAAGTAATGAGACACTCAACACCCAGTGACAAGCATTATGAAAATGGATTGTTTCTTCGCAGCAACGTAAATGCACGAGCAGGTAGCAGAATTCCACTCACATAGAAGAACCATCACCGATGGTACCAGCCGCTCGTTGTACCATGGTAGGGATAAGCGCAATGCTCTTCTGATTCCCATTAGCCTTCTGTAAAGTCTAAGTTCGGATTCCAAACGAAAAAGGCCATCCCGTGCCAATCACGTAAGTGGGTCGCGGTATGATTCGCTAGGGAAGTGTGCAGCATTTCACATCTATGCCTTCGTTTTAACGAGGGCTCTCCAGTAAAAGTCAGTGTTCATCTCCGCTTTTGCAAACTGCGTAGCTTAAATTTAAAATATTGGTTGTTTATTTAAAAATAACGCGTTTCATGGTCTGTTTGGTTCTCAAGAAACTGCAAAATATCCGTGAATAATTATTTATCTAATAGCGTTCCTAGAAAAGCAGAACATCAGAGGTAATTTTAATGGTAAATATTGCTCTTAATTAACACGAAATTGCTCAGGTTGATAGGATGTGTTCAGACAATCGAGAGAGAGAGAGAGAGAGAGAGAAATACGGTGGGAAAAAAAAGAAAGAGGAATGTTCGTCTCTACTCTTTACAGAAATTTGTCCTGAATATCGCGTAATTTGAATTAAGCGACTATCACAGAGAAGTTGGAACAGACCACGTTGTATTCCAAGAATTGCAGTCGAAACATTTTTTTTTTTCTTAATCGGAAGGGTGTGGAAATTTGTATCACACAAAGGCGTACGTCAGTAAATTTTATTCCCTAATGTTCTATATTCTTGGAAATAACTTGTTTATTTTCTAGAAGCTGTCCTCAATATCTTTTAGAGCGTAAAGGGAAATGAATAACAAACTATTTAGTCGATGCGCTGTAACCTGAGTGGACTGAAGGTAGCAAATGCTTAGGTAGCGTTCTGGATACAAAGTGAAGGAAGCAACAAAGGCACAGTTCTCAGAGAACACCATTCATGATATAGACCTCTATTACATTTCTTACTCACAAAGAGAAACGTATTATATTGCAGATATCGTAAGGATACAATGGCGTTCTGGATACAAAGTGAAGGAAGCAACAAAGGCACAGTTCTCAGAGAACACCATTCATGATATAGACCTCTATTACATTTCTTACTCACAAAGAGAAACGTATTATATTGCAGATATCGTAAGGATACAATGGAAACTGTGACTCGTCACAAATTGAACGAAAAAATAGGTTTAAGGCGTCAGTACCAATACTGTCGGTAGAAGGGAACAAACGGTTCAAATGGCTCTGAGCACTATGGGACTGAACATTTGAGGTCATCAGTCCCCTAGAACTTAAAACTACTTAAACCTAACTAACCTAAGGACATCACACATATCCATGCCCGAGGCAGGATTCGAACCTGCGACAGTAGCAGTCGAGCGGTTCCTGGCTGTAGCGCCTAGAACCGCTCTGCCACCGCGGCCGGCAGAACGAAACATCAAAATAATAAGAGCATGAGTAGCGATATCCCATAGAATTTCTTATAAGTTTCCAAATGTCTTTGGATAAAGATATAAGAGGACCTGTTGATCTCTAGCAGAACTGACGAGCAATAATGGCAGCTACCAAAATGACTACTCCTTGATGCGACGTCCGATCACCTTGGACAGCGGCGACCGTTTATCACCCGTGTGGCACAGATTACACGATAGTATTGATCGGCTGCTGGTAGACCCAGGAACGCCACGGCGTGGAAAACTTCACCTTTGCTCGGCTCTTCTCAGAAGCACCCGGTACAGCAGGACATTTCATTTAGCACTCCGGTGCGACATTTTCCGGTCGGCACGATTCACTGACTCCAGTAGAATCGTGGTGTCAGCGCTGTTTACGTTTTTGTTTGTTCGTGGTATGAAGGATGTTCAGACGATCAGTGGCTGTTTGCGCAAAGAGAGGCAGTCCAGCGATGTATCGTCGCAGTCCTTTAAATGAATGGGAATGACAGAAGAGAGGGATGGTAATTCTCAATTCGCATAAGCGATGGGTACTGCTTATTTGCTATGAAACGACGTTACACTACCGTATAGAGACAAATCAAACATTTAGATGAAGAGCAAAAAATTACAACTATCGGCAGACGGTATTCATTGTTCTATACGCCAAGAAGTACTTTGTCGTAAATTTGAAGGCATGGAGCACTCGAAGAAACCGGTGGTACGAATAGAAAATTTTCTGAAGTCTTAACCGTTAGTCCATTTTCAATTACAACAGTTTCCAGTGGAAATGAACTAAGAATATGAAGACTTCATAATATATTACTGCAAAATACGTTGTTTATGTCAAGAGGAGTGCCTGGAATGATTTTTCGATTTTAGACTCGTGATTGTTGAATTTGTGAAGGAAGAACGAGTGCAGGAACGAAAATTAGAACATTTGCAATGGACTGCGGACTTCGTATTTTAAGTCAATACTGTCCACAGTAAAACATTGCAAGGTAACTTCTTTCCGATTTGGTGGGGATGCATTTAAAAAGAGAGTCGCGTTTTAGAAGGGACTCGTTCTGCCAAAGACAGTATTCCTGACCCAATGGCGTTAGAGAAAGCGTGAGGTTTGAAGAATTGATTGTGGTCTTGCAAGAATTAAAATGATAGTTTTATTAAGACGAAGTTTTCACTTTGCAGCGGAGTGTGCGCTGATATGAGACGTCCTGGCAGATTAAAACTGTGTGCCGGACCGACATTCCAACTCGGGACCTTTGCGTTCCTCGAAAGTGCTCTACTGAGTGAGCTACCAAAGCACGACTCACGACTCCTATTCATAGCTTCACGTCTGCCAGTAACACGTCTCCTACTTTCCAGACTTCGCAGAAGCTCTCCTGTGAACCTTGCAGAACTAGCATTTCTGGAAGAAAGGATATTGCGGGGACATGGCTTAGCCACAGCCTGGGGGATGTTCCCAGAATGAAACTTCTACTGTGCAGCGGAGTGTGCGCTGATATGAAACGTCCTGGCATATTAAAACTGCGTGTCGGTCCCGAGTTCGAGTCTCGGTCCGGCACACAGTTTTAATATGCCAGGAAGTTGCAGTTTTGTAAAGGTTTTGAGGACACTGTCACTTTTATATCTCTTTTCGAGCTGTTTTCAAGTACGTTTGCCGTTTTAATATAAAGCGCCCTATGCATGTGCAGACGTAACTGATTCACCCCAAGGTAACTCCAGTTTCAATGATACATCTTTTTAGGTTAGAGCTGTTCCATTGCTTCATCCGGTAGAATTTCCAAGTCTTCATAATGGGGTTACAAAAGTGCTACAATAGTTCGATCAATGTATTTGTGTGAAAGACGTTTCTCAATTATGAAACTAAATAAGTCACAATTACGTGGCAATTTGAGTGTGAAAGTATGTGAAATCGTCTGCTTCCGTGTGTACGCCGGTAGTTTGTACGAGACAAAAATTACACTAAGTCTTCAGCGCGCCAAAAGTAATTAATTAATACTGAAACCTTGTTTCTGTGAGCTACGTCGTTGAAAAAAGTGGAATATAAAAGAAAGTAGCACGCAGTGCTTCAGCGCTGCCATTTAAACGCGGCGCATTCGCCGTTTACCTGTCTCCACCCTCCTCTGGTGCAGAGAGCGGCGTGGCGGCGGGGGAAACATGGAGCGCGGCTGCAGCCTTTCGTGCTCGGGGACGGGTATGGCCCACGAGCTGATACCTCGGCCACCCCTGTGGTAGACCTTTGGCTTCGTTAAAGGCAGTGAACCTACTACTGCATAAAATGTGCCGGAGTTAGTCGCGTGGGTGCATTTTCTGAGCGAACACGTAAGTTGTCTTCAATGCGGCTTCTGTCACCAGTTAATCTCCTGCTGCTGACGCCTCTTTCACCTTTCATATAGCTTCCACGTAGGTCTTTGTGAAAAATTTCTTTTACCCTGTGTCTAATAACTTCCTTACAATTCATCTGCAGGACAATGATGTAAACCACATCTTGTTTTTGTGTGGCAAAATTGACTGTGAACGGACAGAATTTTTTAAGGTGAATGAGTCTGGGTTATCTACTCCATTAATCAAGTTCTCCTTTGTTTACTACAAATGTTCTCCTACATAAAGTGATCGTTAGTTTCCCTAGGAGAATAGGGGAAAAATGTTCAGGCATTCATTGATTGTGTATTTTTATTTTTATGTTTTATTTACGATTAAACTTCAGATATGATGTGAACAGATCAATAAAAATTGTCTGCTTTACTTTAAATTTTTTTATTACAAGTTTGTGTACAAAATGTTGACAGCATGAACTTTTATATCTCTAAAACGTATTTATGTGCCCTTTAAGTACAGTTAGCTACCCAATGTAGCCAAAGTGTTGCCGGCCACGGTGGCCGAGCGGTTCTAGGCGCTTTAGTCTGGAACTGCTCGACCGCTACGGTCGCAGGTTCGAATCCTGCCTCGGGCATGGATGTGTGTGATGTCCTTAGGTTGGTTACGTTTAAGTAGTTCTAAGTTCTCAGATGTTAAGTCCCATAGTGCTCAGAACCATTTTGTAACCAAGTGTTTTTAATGACCAAATAAAGTACAAACTCTGGAGGCCACATTAAAATTAAAAAAAAAAAAAAGTTATCATCTGGGTGTAAACACAATTACTACATCTTAAACGGTTCCGGAAATATTTGATATGATTAGCTTCGCTGACTCACCTTGAATATAATATGTACCTTGAACATATAAGCTATACCATAGTTCACTTTTCGAACATCTATTTATGCTGACTAAGGCAATATTTAATATTAAAATTATTGGGGATTCTTAATCGCAGATTCGCTATTATGTCTCAAACGGCTCGTCTGCGGACGCATGTTAACTGGAGTGTTCCTGATTTATTGTCGTGTAAATTTCCCCGAGTCAGTGTTTGCTATTGTTTATTATGCAGCTTTTATGTATAACAAAAAAAAGAAGGAAACCAAAATTCCAGATGCAAAATTGTGTAAGTAGGTGTTCCTACGTAGTCCGCTCTCGTCCCTCGGAGAAAATGGGTGAAAAAAGCGCGGAATTTCACGGATATTTTCATCCTGTACGATGTTGTTGTTGTTGTTGTTGTTATTGGGACCTTCAGTTCGAAGACTTGTTTGCTCTTCACGCTCGCTATCCTGTGCGAGTATCTTCATATTCGAATAGCTACTACAAACTATATCGCTTTGAACCTGATTATTGCGTTCACCTCGTCTGCATCTAAAATGTTTGCACCCCACACCGCTCTCCACAACCAAATTAATAATTCCTTGTTGCTTCAGGGTATATCCTATCAACCGATCCCTTGTTTTACGCAAGCTACGCAAGAGATTAGTTTTCTCCCTAATTCGAGTCGGTACTTTCGCATCAGTTAATCGATCATCCAATATTTTTTTCAGTCTTCCTCTGTTGCACCACACTCTCTTTTTATTTCAACTACTTACCGTCCATGTTTCACTCACGTAAAAGGCTACAGTCCACACAAGTGTATTTAGAAAATACTGCCTAACACTTTTATAAATATAAGACTACCACAGGTAGCACTAAGTAAATACAACCGAACGACTTGTGTGTAATATGTATTGGTATACACAAACCTTACTCGCAAATCATTCTAGTTGTTAATGAAAACCGTATTCAAATCCCTACAGTAGTGCCTGGGATTAGCCTTCACATAATACATACAGAAGTACGCTGTCGGGAACTTTAATGTATGGTACATGTTGATAGGAGACACAAATTACGGTCAAGTTTTCCTACTGCCTGGACGTGCCGCAGCTGTTTACAGCTTTTTCCACCAGATACCGCGTTCTCTGCAGTTCACCAGGTCATAGCTCCAATCATTGTCGCGAGATGTCACTCCAAATGGCAAATGAACATGGAACAGGTAACAATTCATGTGTGACGCACTCATCATTACAATGAACAATAAATTATATATGCAAACCTCCCACGTGATTCACTCGATTTCTTAAAACCGTATCAAAGTCCCTACAGTAGTGCCTTCACAAACAGACAGAAAAACACAGCGGAAGGCTTTCATTTATAATACGAATATGTAAAGATATTAATAAATTCTACCATTTCGTAAATGTTTCTCGTGCTGCAACCAGTTTGCATATGATGTCCTCTTTACTTCGATGATTATCAGAAATATTGCTGCCCGAATAACACAACTGACTGACAACTTTTAGTGCCTCACTTCCTAATCTCATTTCTTCAGAATCACCTGATTTAAGTCGATTAAATTCCATTACCCTTTGTTTTATTTTTATTAATGTTCATCTTCCAACCTCTTTCCTTCACGCTTCTCCTCCCAGCCATTATATTTGTAAGGACTCAATTGGTATTCAAGATGTGATGTAAGTTATACTTTCATTGAATGTCTCATATTTCATATTTGTACGCTAAATATCACTCATACATAAGTTTTCGATGGTCTATGTGTTACACCACAGGGGTTGTAAGAACAAGCATAATGATTTTTTGTTCCTAGTAGCAATGTTGTAACAAGCGTTCTAAAAGAAGCTAGTGGAAGAGATAGGTGTTGCCCATCGTACTGAGAGGTTTTGAAACAGTTTGCAGAGCACAGAAATAAAGATGCAGGGAAGGATGAGTTGCACATTATGACTTGGTAAAGATTGATTGGATAAGTGAGGATTATGAGGTAATGTTGTTGCTGCACTGATCGCTTGCACGTTGTTATGATGTCTTTAAATAACGGAAGGTTTTAGTGTAATTTTCCTTTCTTGGTTTAGATTAGGCAGTTTCTCTGTTCAAACGAGAGTAAGTAAAGTTCCCAGTTCACGTAAGTTACACTCAGAGGTTATAAAGTTACCACTCCTTTACCAACTCAGTAATTAATTTCATTGAAAAGTAATATTCGTTACAAAAAAGTAAATTTTTGGGAAGATCATTGCAAATGCCAGATCATGAGCTCATTATTAAAAATATAGTTCTTAAAAGGTCATTTCTTGGAATCATTTAGCAAGTGCAATTTTCATCACTGTCTCCTTACGGAAAAATGGCGGTTTCCGATTATGTGCGTCATCGCATTTCACAGAGCGAAACACAATTGCTAAAAAGGTGAAACATGATCTATGTAGAATAGTTGTATGCCCTTCCAATGCACTGCACGGGATTATCATTCCCATTTAGCTTGCTTGCAGCTGCACTACATATTTTATGTTCATAACTTCGAGCATTATTAAGTTTCCGTTGCGACAGTCAGACAACACAAATTAGTTAAAGCCAATTACGGTGCAGTGAGAACATAATAAGATCATTTATAGTTAGGTGTTGCTTTTTAAAAATTAGTATCAGGTACGTTCAGGATAAGTTCAATTTATATTTAATTTCTTATGGAGACAGTTCTGTTTACACAGTGCACTGTTATACACAGAAGCGCCAAAAACCTGGTATAGGCATGCGTGTTCAAATACAGAGATATCTAAACAGGCAGAATACGGCGTTGCGGTCGGCAACGCCTGTATAATACAACACGTGCCTGGCGGAGTTGTCAGATCGGTTACTGCTGCTACAATAGCAGATTGTCAACATTCAAGTGAGTTTCAGTGTGCTGTTATAGTCCGTCTACGAGCGATGGGACACGGTATCTCCGATGTAGCGATGAAGTGGAGATTTTCCCGTACGACCATTTCACGAGTGTACCGTGAATATCAAGAGTACGGTAAAACATCAAATCTCCGACATCGCTGCGGCCGGAAAAAGATCCTGCAAGACCGGGACTAACAACGACTGAAGAGAATTGCTGCAGATTTCAATGCTGAGCCACCCACAAGTGTGAGCGTGCGAACCATTCAACGAAACATCTTCCATAAGGGATTTCTGAGCCGAAGACTCACTCGTGTACCCTTGATGAGTGCACGAAATAAAACTTTACTCCTCGCTTGGGCACGTCAACACTGACATAAGAGTGTTGATGACTGGAAACACGTTGCCTGGTCGGACGAGTCTCGGTTCAAATTGTACCGGACGGATGGACGTGTACGGGTATGGATACAACCTCATGAATCCATGGACCATGCATGTCAGCAGGGAACTGTTCAAGCTCGTGGAGGCTCTATAATTTCAAGTTACTTTGGCTCTGCAGTGTATTTGCCTGTGAATTATTCTGTGTTTGGAATTTTGTTCAGTCGGGTTGCGCACGTAAGGTCATAGGTATTTTTATAGAATAATTTTTGTGCTCATGTATATGTGATGTCTGTTCTTTCAGATATCTCCAAAAGAATATACATTATGAAGCAAGACACAAAGAAACTAAGGAAATTAGCTCGTAGAAGGCACAGATTGAAATCAAAGAGAAAGTTGAAAATTTGTGCCGGACTGGGATTCGAACCCCTGTCTCCCGCTGACTAGGCAGATGCACTGACCACTGCGCCAACCGGCCACAATGGTATTACCCCAGCAGGCCTCCTGCCAGCCCCAGATGTTGTGCCCCTTACCCATTATCTTCACTACTCGCGGCACTTCGGCGGGCTCTGTAGTCATTGGAACGTGCTGTGCATCTACACTGAAGTGATTTGTTGGTCGTCCTCACCTTAATGGTGTATATGTGGTGTCTGTTATTTCAGACAAGAAGATACCACACATTGATAGTGACCAGGCCAAAGATCTCACGAAATAAGCATCAAACGAAAAAACTACCAAGAACGAAACTTGTCTAGCTTGAAGGGTGAAACCAGATGGCGCTATGGTTGGCCCGCTAGATGGCGCTGCCATAGGTTAAACGGATATCAACTGCGTTCTTTTAAAGAGGAACTCCCATTTTTTATTGCATATTCGTGTAGTACGTAAAAAAATATGAATGTTTTAGTAGGACCACTTTTTTCACTTTGTGATAGATGGCAATGTAATAGTCACAAACGTATAAGTACGTGGCATCACGTAACATTCCGACAGCGCGGACGGTATTTGCTTCGTGATACATTACCCGTGTTAGAATGAACCGTTTACCAATTAAGGAAGAGGTCGATATCGTGTTGATCTATGGCTTTTTTGTCATCTGTCTACTGACTGGTTTGATGCGGCCCGCCACGAATTCCTTTCCTGTGCTAACCTCTTCATCTCAGAGTAGCACTTGCAACCTACGTCCTCAATTATTTGCTTGACGTATTCCAATCTCTGTCTTCCTCTACAGTTTTTCCCCTCTACAGCTCCCTCTAGTACCATGGAAGTCATTCCCTCATGTCTTAGCAGATGTCCTACCATCCTGTCCCTTCTCCTTATCAGTGTTTTCCACATATTCCTTTCCTCTCCGATTCTGCATAGAATCTCTCATTCCTTACCTTATCAGTCCACCTAATTCTCAACATTCGTCTATAGCACCACATCTCAAATGCTTCGATTCTCTTCTGTTCCGGTTTTCCCACAGTCCATGTTTCACTACCATACAATGCTGTACTCCAGACGTACATCCTCAGAAATTTCTTCCTCAAATTAAGACCGGTATTTGATATTAGTAGACTTCTCTTGGCCAGAAATGCCTTTTTTGCCATAGCGAGTCTGCTTTTGATGTCCTCCTTGCTCCGTCCGTCATTGGTTATTTTACTGCCTAGGTAGCAGAATTCCTTAACTTCATTGACTTCGTGACCATCAATCCTGATGTTAAGTTTCTCGCTGTTCTCATTTCTACTATTTCTCATTACCTTCGTCTTTCTGCGATTTACTCTCAAACCATACTGTATACTCATTAGACTGTTCATTCCGTTCAGCAGATCATTTAATTCTTCTTCACTTACACTCAGGATAGCAATGTCATCAGCGAATCGTATCATTGATATCCTTTCACCTTGTATTTTAATTCCACTCCTGAACCTTTCTTTTATTTCCATCATTGCTTCCTCGATGTACAGATTGAAGAGTAGGGGCGAAAGGCTACAAGCCTTGTCTTACACCCTTCTTAATACGAGCACTTCGTTCTTGATCGTCCACTCTTATTATTTCCTCTTGGTTGTTGTACATATTGTATATGACCCGTCTCTCCCTATAGCTTACCCTACTTTTCAGAATCTCGAACAGCTTGCACGATTTTATATTGTCGAACGCTTTTTCCAGGTCGACAAATCCTATGAAAGTGTCTTGATTTTTTTTTAGCCTTGGTTCCATTATTAGCCCTAACGTCAGAATTGCTTCTCTCGTCCCTTTACTTTTCCTAAAGCCAAACTGATCGTCACCTAGCGCATTCTCAATTTTCTTTTCCATTCTTCTGTATATTATTCTTGTAAGCAGCTTCGATGCCTGAGCTGTTCAGCTGATTGTGCGATAATTCTCGCACTTGTCAGCTCTTGCCGTCTTCGGAATTGTGTGGATGATGCTTTTCCGAAAGTCAGATGGTATGTCGCCAGACTTATATATTCTACACACCAACGTGAATAGTCGTTTTGTTGCCACTTCCCCCAATGATTTTAGAAATTCTGATGGAATGTTATCTATCCCTTCTGCCTTATTTGACCGTAAGTCCTCCAAAGCTTTTTTAAATTCCGATTCTAATACTGAATCCCCTATCTCTTCTAAATCGACTCCTGTTTCTTCTTCCATCACATCACATGGCTATTGCGATCAAAATGCTCAACGGGCGTGTGCTATGTACGCTGATCGGTATCCTGGATGACATCATCCAAGTGTCCGGACCGTTCGCCGAATAGTTACGTTAATTAAGGAAACAGGAAGTGTTCAGCCAAATGTGAAACGTCAACCACGACCTGCAACAAATGATGATGCCCAAGTAGGTGTTTTAGCTGCTGTCGCGGCTAATCCGCACGTCAGTAGCAGACAAATTGCCCGAAAATCGGGAATCTCAAAAACGTTGGTGTTGAGAGGAATGTCGTTATACGTATTGCCAAATGCATTGAGGTTCACGGACATCATTTTTAGCATTTATTGCATTAATGTGGTCTTTACAGGTAATCACGCTGTAACAGCATGCGTTGTGAGAAATGATAAGTTCACAAAAGGTTCATGTATCACATTGGAACAACCGAAATAAAATCTTCAAACGTACCTAAGTTCTGTATTTTAATTTAAAAAAACTACCTGTTACCAACTGTTCGTCTAAAATTGTTGGCCATATGTTTGTGACTATTACAGCACCATCTGTAACAAAGCGAAAAAAGTGGTCCAGCTGCAACATTAATGTTTCTGTACGTAGTACACGAATATGTAATAAAAATGAGGGATCCTATTTAAAAAAAAAAAAAACGCAGCTGGTATCCGTTTGATGTATGGCAGCGCCATCAAGCGGGCCCCTCCAAGCTAGGCAAGTTACGTTCTTCGTAGTTTTTCGTTTGACGCTTATTTCGTGAGATATTTGGCCCGGTCGCTATCAATGGACCACCCTGTATGTAATTTATGTGCGACCAATAGATCACCTCTGGGCAGTTGCATATCACGCTCCAACTCGTAGGGGAATCGGCGAAATTCCGCGAGCAGTGTGGATAATGGGTGAGGGGCGCTACATCTGTAGTGTGTGGATAAGTTCAGAATTTGACTTTTGTGTCCGGATAGCGCAGTGGTCAGTGCATCTGCCTAGTAAGCGTGAGACACTGGTTCGAGTCCCAGTCCAGCACAAATTTTTAGCTTTCCCCATTGATTTCACTCAATACCGGGTGGCAGCTTATGTCATTAATTCCTTTTTGTATTAACTTTTTGATGATTTATTCTTTCAAAATTTGCGTAGTAAATTATGTAGCATTTTAATTCTCTTAACTATCTGTTCTGGAATTGCAGGTCAAGTTGTGTAACGTCGCACACTGTAGCTCTTGACTGTGCAGCACAACAGAAATTCACAAAACGGCTTATTTAATGTACAGTTACGTTTTCTAATCACATTGCCAAAGTTAATTAAAAATACAGTTGTACTTATTTTATCAGATAGCGTTTCCGTAGATGCACCACTTGCGTCTTTCAGCACAACAACACGAATACACGAGTTATAAAGAATAGCAGTTCAATCTACTCCAATTTCAGTTCACAAAATTAGACATAGGAAAGTTATACAGGCTTTCACAGAGCTATAATGTGATCGACAGGCGTCAAACTTTTCTTTTCTTGTTCCCGATCGCTAATCCCTTCTTCTGTGCTTGCTCGATGTACAGACTGGATAACATACGAGTGTGACTGTCTGAGATGCAGTCGTGCTGGACGGCAGATCCTGCTGTGGACAGCTGTACGGGGAGCGAGTGCGAGCGCTGACCGCGTGCTTGCGTACGCGAGAGCCGTGCGTACGCGATCCGCGCGTGCCGGCGGCCCGGCCGCCCGGCCGCCCGGCCGCCCGCTTATTGATCGCGCCAGCCCGGGCATGCGTACGCACGCACTGGGCGGCCAGCCCGCCACGCACCAGTCACCAGTCAGCTGACCGCCGCAGGCCCCAGGCTGGCAGCGCGCAGCACTCTGCACCAACTGCCGCCCCCTCACACACGTCTTTGGCACACGTGGCAGCTGTTCTAGGATCTGGAGAAACCGATCAGTTACAACCGATACCGGTATTTTACTTCTGAAAAACCGGTACTTTTCGGTATATGTTCGTTCTCGGTTACAACAGTCTTTTTGACTAATAACGGGGCAAAGAAACCGGCCCACCAATTTGCCATAGGAACTGTGCTAAAATCTTAATATTTTACATAAAATATTTTTTAAATAACGGCTGATGTTTATTCGTAGAATTTCCGTTGCTTTGAAATATTTGAGTATTACAGAAACTGCGAAAAGCGATCGGGACTATTTTCATAATGTTGCCTACAGTTAGGAACTGCCAATAACAGATGAACCGGTACAGCACTGCAGAGGAAATATTGTTCCTGCTGCCGTGTGACGTGACGTATTAGATGATACGCGTCTACGTGCAGCGTCCGAAAGTTGTTTCTTGCTGTCATCCTCGGACACCAGTTGTATTGCAGAATCGTACCGTCCGTAGTTTGGAAGTATTTTGCGAAGTGTGGTAACAATGAAATTCAATGCGATTAAAATGGGAGTAGACGCAACAAACTTGCGACGTCATATAAAGAGAAAAAACATCCCCAACGTTCCTCGGAAGAAAAGGTGAATTTGATTGATGTAGCTATAATTTTAATGACGTACTACAAACCTGGGATAATAATTAGACCCTTAATTTTGTGTTGCTTCAGAGTGAGAATCTGATCTCTCCCAAAAGTGACGATGTAGAGAAGTCATGAGTCTGCCCCGCCCCCCCCCCCCCCCGCCACCCCTTTACCTTCACTCTCCTTGCTGGAGACAGCGAGAGCGATTTCTGCCGCTGCCTCAACGTCATATCGATCATGATCTGCATTTTCCACCTTCATCAGAAATTTTAGATCTTTGTTGGACGTCTACGTCTATTGTTGGCATTAATAGTAAAAATAAACTGAAAATTGGTTAATTTCAGAAACTGTTTTAAACATCAGGTTAAATCCTAAGCTGTTTTTATTGGAAGATACATCTGCATTGGAAAAGCAAATCTATTTTACTGTCAAAAAGGCTTTTGCAACGGGAGCTTAAAAACTGTGTGTTCGCAAAAATTTAAACGAATAAATTTGTCAGCTATTGAAAAGGATGGATCTTTTCAGTCAGAGTAATAATTTTGAGGAAAACCAGAGCTACCTTCCTTTTTCACTGCATTAATAATACCCACCTCCTGGAAAAGTAGATGGTGTTAAGTCAGTCGTTGTATTTATGTAGCATACAACCTCGTTAAAACTACGAAAGAACACAGAAACGCGTTTAGAGACTTACCGCTGTCGTCATCTGCTTGTTCATTCCCAGTTCATTAACGAGGTGCACCCCAACATGCGAAACAGCAACCACTAATCGAAACCACTTGGACAAAAGGGCCTCGCTTCCCGCAGCGGCCATGATGGAAACTACCGAAACGAGGGATTTTTCCCCCAAGTGGTTTTATTTAGTCATTGCTGCTGTACAGAAAAGCAGCAACGCTATATAATTTTAGCGCACATCAGTGAGACCTGAACAGGCTCGGCGCTCGCTGCAGATATTACTAGGCACTCATAACGACTTGCTCTCATGCGCCGAACTCTTCATCTCAGAGTAGCACGTGCATCCTATATCCTCAGTTATTTGCTGGATGTAATGCAGTCTCTCCCTTTCTCTACAACTTTTATCCTTTACAGATCCCTCTGCTACCATGCGGGTATTTACCTGATGTCCTAATATATGTCCTAAAATCCTGTCACTACTTCTTTTCAGCGTCTCCCATGTGTTCCTTTCTTCGCCAGTTCTACGGAGAACCTCCTCATTCATTATCTTATCAGTCCACCTAACATATCTCAAAAGCTTCGATTGTCTCCTGTTCCGGTTTTCACACTGTTCATGATTCACTACCAAACAATGCTGTGCTCTAAACGTACACTCGACAGCAAAAAAAGTGGGTCACCCCTGAATTCCAATGTGTAGGCTGCACCTGAATGTATGCAACCAACAAAGCATATCTGTGTTGCACATAGTCGCAACCCTCCACAGTACAGTCGTTGTAAGATACACAATGGATACCGCTAGAGACTACTAGAGAACACTGGTCTTTATGACAGTCCATCCAGATGTAAAGTAAAACCACGATAGTACAGAAGAGATCAGACAGTCCTTAACGTTTGTAAACTAAACTTAATTGCAATAAGTGACATTTCAAATGTTATGGGACAACTAGTTTTGTCACATAAATCGTTCAGTAATCCTTAGGCACAATTAAATATTTGAGACAGTATATGGATTTATAAAGTTGTATGGCAATTGGAAACAAGTTCTTTGCTGTCTGAAAGGATTACCCAACACATGCTGAACGTCGTTCAACGTTCAACGGGGAGTGGTTTCGCCTCAACTTTATGTAATACTAAGCAGTTAAAAGAAAACGTGATTAACGGCGGCAACCACTCTACGGAAATCCCAACATTAACAGCGAATCACAAGTAATATCATTGTTCACATTACTCATCAACAGTTACTTGTACACGAAGTTGTACTTTAAATGACATGAACAACGTCTTCGTTCTGGATCCGGATGCAAACCCAGAACGTAAAGCCATTGTTAACCAAGCAAAGCTTTGTGCCTTATCGAGACTCGATCACTAGGCAGAAAGGGACGTCAAACATTGACGTTTGTACCAGTATCGGTTATCAATTCTCAACTTGAACGTAAATGATGATAATGTTTGTACGAAAGCAGGAACCCTAACATGACAATTACCTTCTTGATAATTAACCTCGAAAGACGTTGTATAGTGTTGCATTGTCAAGGAATAAAACATGCACATGTTTAAAATTGAAATGCCATCATGTAATGCTGGGGACAAGGATGCGAACCCAGCACCTAATCGGATTGTTGACTAAGTACGTAAAATCAGAATGTAGATATCACAGTTTGTCACCAGTAGTGGGGTTGGAACCTTAAATGACGACTGAAGTTGTATTGCCTGACCGGGATTCGAACCTGGCGCCTACCGCCGTCGTTGTCTAATCAGGGACAGACGAGAAATGTCCAATGTTGGTCCACCATCAGCGAGAAGTGCACACGTTTAACTAGAAATAAGGTGACGAAAACGTCTATGCTGACTGATAGTCGAACGCCGCACACATGGTTATGAAGACACGTTAATAATCAACTTCATATTCAGTAGTAGCTAGGAGTAGCATGTTGCAAACCTTAAGGCCTTACTCATCCCTAGTAACGTATTGCCTAATATCTGCGATATCATGATGTTAATTTACAAGTGGATTGACTGCCGTAAAGAGCAATGTTCTCTAGAAGTCGTGTATCATTGAGATGTAAATGAAGTGCCTCAGCAGAAAGTAATTTCCGTCGTGCAGTACGTATTCTTTCAGAGACACTGAGTACATGTTATAAGCGCAGAAAACGTGTATTATATACTAAGTATATACTATTATTTGGAGAAGCTGCCGCCAAACCTGTTTACTTTTACATTCCGCTTAGTTGTCGTAGTTGAATACAGGTTTTCTTAAGGCTACATCTAATGCACAGCGCTTACAAGAAAGTATAGTTTCCTGCGTCATGCTATTGCTAGCTAGGTGAAATATTTTGTGGTAGCTATGTTTAAAATGAATGTATTTTTGAAAGTATTGTTCGTCAAATATTTGAATAAATCGTCAACTGCCCGCATCTCGTGGTCGTGCGGTAGCGTTCTCGCTTCCCACGCCCGGGTTCCCGGGTTCGATTCCCAGCGGGGTCAGGGATTTTCTCTGCCTCGTGATGGCTGGGTGTTGTGTGCTGTCCTTAGGTTAGTTAGGTTTAAGTAGTTCTAAGTTCTAGGGGACTTATGACCACAGCAGTTGAGTCCCATAGTGCTCAGAGCCATTTGAACCATTTTTGAAATCGTCAACTGTAGGTGTGCCTGCACATGTTATAGCATAATAGCTGTAGCTGCGTTAGTTTGTACTACAGACTTGGGTAGGTTAGGTGTAACTTTTGATCATTCAAGGGGTGATCGTGGCCATGCGGCCCTGGTCTGTACTAGCCGCGGCTCGCGAGCTACGGGCCAGCCAGGCTGGCCGAGACGTGATGGAAGTGAGCGAGCTGGCGGTGGCGTTGGTGGGCCAACAGCCCGGGACGAGCCAGCACGGCTGCGCCGCATGCCTCTGCCTCTGACGCTCCGTTTGACGTAAATATGTTTACCTCCTCTCCTGGCATCAGTATAAGAGCGGCAAGCAGAAATACACATCAGGCTGTCTGCCGTAATGGCTCACTGGGAGAGGTCTATTCGAGGTAGAGTCAAAAAATGGTTCAAATGGCTCTGAGCACTATGGGACTTATCATCTGAGGTCATCAGTCCCCTAGAACTTAGAACTACTTAAACCTAACTAAGCTAAGGACATCACACACATCCATGCCTGAGGCAGGATTTGAACCTGCGACCGTAGCGGTCATGCGGTTCCAGACTGAAGCGCTTAGAACCGCTCGGCCACTCCGGCCGGCCGAGGTAGAATCGTCGCTCTCATTGAGGAAGGAGGATGTTCCATCAGAGAAGCTGGCAGGCGGTATGGCGTACCACATACCACTGCAACGAGATGGTGGATGTCTGCCTTGAAAGAGGCACCACCAACAGGGCTCCTCGCTCAGGCAGGAAGAGAATCTCACAGCAGGAAGACAGGGACCTAGTGTCTAGGAGCAGAGAAAATCCCTTTCTGAACGTGAAGTAGTTGCGGCGTGAGACCAACTTCCCCGGCTCCAGTGACACGATTCGCCGAAGGCTGAGGGACGCTGGACTGCATGCACGACGATCCGACGTGAATCAAGAGCTCAGCGAAGACAACGTTTTATACCGGCTAGCATTTGCGGAGCTCCATCTGAGGGCGTCGTGGGACAACGTCATTTTCACTGATGAGAAGGTGTTTTCCACCAATAACGACGATCCACGAATCGTTTACAGGCCGCAAGGGACTCGCCATCGACGCGAATATGTAACCACGACGAGAAGAAGAGGCCGGCTGTCTGTTACCTGCTGGGGTTGGAATTCTCCGAGAGGGGCAGGAATTCTTCACAGGATAGAAGGAACTCTGGACAGCGCGCAGTATGCCCACATATTGGAAAATGTGATGCTTCCGTCAGTGCGAATGCTGTACGCAGAAGGGGACGTCACATTGGAAGAGGACCATTCTCCCATTCACAAGTCTGCATTTGTTCCGCACGTATTGTCTTTACTCTCTCCCAAATCCACGATTGGCGTCGACGTCATGGACTGGCCGCCACGGGCGGCTGGTATGAACTCCATGGAAAACATGTGGGCTGAGGTCGCCAGAACATTAACAGAGAACTGGCCACGAAACCAACCAAGTACTGCGGCCTCTCTTTGGGGCTGCGTCCTGGAAGCCTGGGAGGAAGTTGCTTCTTCAGGCTGTTACGTCCGACGGCTTATACATTCTATGCCAAGACGCGTGATAGAAGTACAAAATAATGAAGGATTCTGGATAAAATATTAGAGTTCTTAAAATGTTTTGTTATGTCTTCTTTTTAGTCATTTTTCCTCAAAATTCAATTGGCTCTGAGCACTATGGGACTTAACTGCTGAGGTCATCAGTCTCCTAGAACGTAGAACTACTTAAACCTAACTAACCTAAGGACATCACACACATCCATGCCCGAGGCAGGATTCGAATCTGCGACCGTAGCTGTCGCGCGGTTCCAGACTGTAGCGCCTAGAACCGATCGGCCACTTCGGCCGGCCATTTTTCCTCATTGGAAGCTAGTGGAAGATCGCGTGGCAACAGAAAAGATATAATATGGGTTAGCTTTCCTTTGAGTTGCCCTTTTAATTCAAGTGGGTTTCTTTTGAATATACAGTTTGCTAAGTACTCTATTTTGATTTCATTTATACCATGTCTACATACTTACAAACTAATCAGCGTAGATGGACTCTGTCACAGTAGTTTTTGTTATTTCAAATGCGTCTCTCTGTTCCCCTTCATCCATGAATACACCCTCCGTCCTCCACACAATACGCCAACGATTTCATATTATGTTTACTCACCGCGCGGGATTAGCCGAGCGGTCTTAGGCGCTGCAGTCATGGACTGTGAGGCTGGTCCCGGCGGAGGTTCGAGACCTCCCACGGGCATGGGTGTATATGTTTGTCCTTAGGATAATTTAGGTTAAGTAGTGTGTAAGATTAGGGACTGATGACCTTAGCAGTTAAGTCCGTTAAGGTTTCTCACACATTTGAACATTTATGTTTACTCGTTGTTAATATCTCTTCTATTCTCTCTCACACACACTCTCTCTCTCTCTGTCACTATCGCCGCAAGTGCCCTTCTATTACAGTCCCCCAAAACTTTGTAAACAAATATAGCGGTTTCCAATGACGCTACATTTTCTCTTTTAATTGCTGCTGTCTTTACTCTCTATCATTCCTCTCACCACCTATGAAACCGTATTTGTTGATGTCCCCTTCCCTGTAACCCATTCTTCGTTCTGAGAACAGTCCTTCCTTATCTCTCGGTCCTAAGATAAAACGAACTGTGGCACACATCTAAGTAAGCAATACTTTGCAAGCATTTCACGCTTATATTTTGCACTTCTGCACTCTATCCATTCCCAGATCCTGCCCTCCTTCCTGTTACGCATCCCTTGACATCTGCATCTACATATAAATGAATACTCTGCAATTCATAATTATGTGCTTGGCAGGGGGTTCTGTGTTCTGGTGGATTAATCTTGTATTGAGGTGTAAAACGTGTAGGTTCACATCTCACGTCGGGCGTAAATTTTTAACACACTCAAGTAGCTCTTCTTCACCCCTAGTAACGCCAAGTGCAGAACGCCTGTAAGCTCCGTAGTTCAATATCCGCAGTAAAGATAACATCCCTTCGCTGCCGACTGGGCATTCGTTTGAGCTGTGACAGATGGAGAAACCCCGTGAAGCAGAGACTCTGTCACCAGCAAGCAGTCGTAAACTAGAAAACGTATTTCATTTTAATGAACCAATGGCCATGTAAGTTCACAAGGCTCTTACTTGATTTGAAACTGAGACGTCGAAAATTGTGCTGCTGGACTGGGATTAGGATTCGATTTCACTGTGTTCTCGAAGATTGCAAACTCTTCTAGGCGTCCTCGAAAGGCACCTATCTGGTTTCGAATCCTGATCAGCACAAAATATTCGTTATTTCATTTCGAGCACTAGCATGTGCACTCCGAACTACTGGTGAAAAATAGTTGTATTTTCAACGTCTCTTCGTGCGTTGTCAGCTGTAACGTGTTAGTTTCAACTCACAGCCACATGATGAGTGTTTTATCACAACATTACAAGACCAAACGTTTCCTTACATCTTTTCAAGTTCAAACATTCCTCTCCATCCCACTGGTGAAAACGGATTTGGGTTTGACGTTGTGTTCGTTGTGATCACCAACGACGACATGTTGTGGATTAAACTTCTAGCCAGCAGAGTATTTTCCATCACATCATTGACAGTACAAACATGCCATTCCTAGCTATTATTGGAAAAGAATTTGATAGTTAACGTTTCTTCATGACCACGTGTGCGGGGTTTGAATTCCATTCAGCACAGAACTTTTCATCGCCTGATGTCTAGCTAAACATGCGCCCATCTCGCTACTGGTAAACCAACAACAGCTATTTATCGTCAGTTCCTGGCTAGAAAACGACGGTGCTAGATGCTGGGCTCGAATCCCAGTCAGGCAAAAACAATTCTATCGTCAATTAAGGTTCCAGCATTTCGCTATTAGTGAAAACATTTGATATTTAACTTCCGATTTTATGTACAGTCGTGCTCAAAAGTATCCGAACGACCTGAATTGCATTTCACCTGATTCCCATGCGACCTACATAACGCAGCTGTCTAGCAGATCCTCTAATCGCTCCTTGGTACAGTCGTTTGTCTACTGAAAATGGTTCCAACAAGTCACCACTAGAAAACACTGCTCTGTATCGCAATAACTCAATATGTCAAGTAATACCACGATACTAAAAATATCAGGGAACACCTCATCAGGGGTAAGACTGTCCTTAAGGCTTGTAAGCTCGCATTTATTGCAATAACTGACATACCTGAAATGTTAGGACTCTCATTATTACGTCAGATAGGTAATGCACGTAGTACGTTCGTCGTATTCATGATTTCCTCTTTAAAGTAACATACCATACTTGTTATTAAACACAAAATGTCATTAAAAATTTACGTTATTCACGAGCAGCTAGTTGAGAATATGTATGAACTTCAAATGCCACGACGAACCGCCTCGTTCTGCATATGGATTCAAACCCAGGTCATGCAGGCTAGGCCGCGGTAGCCGTGCGGTTCTAGGCACTTCAGTCCAGAACCGCGTGACTGCTACGGTCGCAGGTTCGAATCCTGCCTCCGGCATGGATGTGTGTGATGTAATTAGTTTAGTTAGGTTTAAGTAGTTCTAAGTTCTATGGGACTGATGACCTTAGATGTTGAGTCCCATAGTGCTCAGAGCCATTTGAACCAATCACGCAGCCTAATATTTCGTGGCTGACGGAAATTAACAGTCATTCCTCACTAGGCATAAAGAGATTGATATACCTCATTTTTGGACAGTATCAGTTAGCAAATATCAACTTTAAATTACATAATGTAACATTTTTAACGAACGCGAATTCCTATCCAGCATCTGTTGTCCCTGTTAACGAACTACGAGAGATGTTAAATACTGCTTCTTCACAAGTAACTTACTTGAAATGCAGTGAGGTAAATGTGTTGGACAGGGATTCGAACCCAGAACCTAATCGGATTGTTATCGAAGCACAATCAACTTTGACATATCGGATTTTCTCGGCAGTAGCTAGATGTATTAAATGAAATGACGAGACGAAACATTAGTTTTTCCTTTCCAGGACTCCAACCCGGCACATATCGCTGTTATATTCTAGAGAAAAGGAACGTTAAGTATGGGTTTGTTACACCAGCAGCGACATGTGAGCATGTTTGAACTAGAAATAATATGATGAAGTGTTCAGTGCTGACTGAGAATCGAACCCCAAACATATCATTGCTGACTACACACAAAGAGGCGACACTTACCGAATTTTTCTCCACCAGCAGCTCGGAATAACATCCCTGAACTTACAGTGATCTCGCAAATAGTTCTGTGTCTCACTGGGAGTCAAAAACATCAGATATCGTTAGTGTTGACAACGAATTAAAATGCATTAAAAATAAAATTATCCACCAGCAGATAGGTGTTCTCATGCTAGAGCTTGAGAATACATAGTGAAACGTTTAGTGCTGGGCCAGGATTCCAACCCATGCATGCGCAATATGTGGAGATGTTAAGGAATCTGCAGTTTTGAACAAACAAGAAGTTGTAGTCGAGTTGTATTGTCACGAAGGGATCAAATTCCGCGTTAAGGGCGGTCTGAGTTGCATTCCCAGTTCAGAACCAGTTTTATCGACATACAGAAGCTCAAATAAAAGACGGAATAAATGTCCTCTGACCATACACAGTGTTTGTTTCGACACTAGAAATAAATAACTAGTTACTGGTGATAGAGTTTCTACATGTCGCCACTCCTTACTTCATTGTGGTCCCACCTAACGTCTCCTTGGTAGAGAAGGAATATCGTGTTTAATGTGATTTTCAGACCACAATGCCATTATACCTTCTTCACTTGGCGTAGCCAGAAGAGAATAGAATCTACCTCTCCTTATCAAAAAAACATCGGCAGAAGTTGGAATCGAACCGAGACCAACAGCATATGAAACTATCATCAGTCCAACAGACCACCACACCCACTTCTCTACGGCTCATTTCTCTAATACAACACCGTTGCGGCACACAAGATGAGAATTCTGACACACAGGCTCCCTGTAGTGGTTTGCAGGATGTTCAGTACATTCATTTACTTGGTTGACCGAATCGCCGTGAACTAGCTGCCTCGACTACCCAGTGCATACATTCGACTCTATTTTGTAATCACCGAAATAAAATCACGTAACTGCCACCTACACAGAACTGCCAACACTGCAGGATGCAGAAATTTAAATAGGAAGTGTTCCTTTCGATTTGAGCTACTCTATAGCGCTATCTGTTTGTTGAAACCATCGTGCAGTGCAAAATAAATGCTGTAACTCTCTGTCTCTCAGAAGAGAGAATATGCATTATCTCACAGCACTGTGGAATGCCGAAGTTCTGGAGGAACTGTTGTTCACTTCCAGAGGTGCTGTACCTATGTCACAGCTAATAGCGTAACGGTAAGCGTCGCGCACTGTTGATAAGACGTCGCGTGTTCTGTTGCATTCG
The DNA here is from genome assembly GCF_023898315.1 of Schistocerca nitens. Taxonomy (NCBI): domain Eukaryota; kingdom Metazoa; phylum Arthropoda; class Insecta; order Orthoptera; family Acrididae; genus Schistocerca; species Schistocerca nitens. The sequence continues at coordinate 16,886,409 of NC_064621.1, read as the reverse complement.
CTACTACATTTTTTTTAAAAACACAACTCTGCTGTCTGCTGAAGTTATCAATTTAATGGAACTTTGAACATAATTCTCTTCACTTCTCAACCCAAAATAGTCGCATGTGGAAAAAAGGCTAACTTCTGCGTCATTTTGTTCTTTTCAGGTTTAATAGATGGCCAGGCAGCAGATGCGCTCGAAGCTTTTGTATTATGTATGGGGAGAGCGCTTCGTGCCAAAATAGTCAGAAAAGTATTTTCTACATTAGCTGTCGTCTGGTAGTGGCATTTTATTCTTCTTCAAACCTTGTTTGACAGCTTTAACTCAGAACCAGTTTTCTATATGCATGTAATCAATAAACTGCGTGTGCATTGTCAGACTGTTATAGGTAACATCAGAGAATTCGCATATATCGTTGATGATTAATTTCTCTCTCATGTTTAGTATTGTTTTAACAACACTAAAAGAAACCTTACGAAAACTGTGCACTGTATTGTAAGAAAGGAAATAAAACTACCCACGATAACCTTACGACGATATTCTGTTTTAACAAAACTGAGTATCTGTACAAAAGCGTGCCTCTATCTGCTCGAATTAGTAAAACACTCTTCACTTAGATTTCGATTGGGTCTGTGTTTAAACGGTATGCTGTGTCATACTCAACGGGTATGCAAACGTGGCATTTCACAAATAAAGTTACGTATTCCTAGAATCCCAAAATTTGCTTGTCAGCAGCGGAAAGAGGCGTTACCTGTTGTGCAGCATTGTAAGTTTTTCACCATTGCACTATGAGCTGAAAGTATTTTCTTACGAATTGCTTATCGATGTTTGATCTAACTGCTTGCAGTTAGGAGAGGTAGATTCTATAATAGCATTGTGGTCTGAAAATCACATTAAAGATGATATTCCTTCTCTACCAAGTAGACGTTAGGCTGAACCACAATAAAGTAAGGAGTGGCGACATGTAGAAACTCTATCACCAGTAACTTTTCTTATACTAGTTATTTATTTCTAGTGACGAAACGAACCCTATGTATGGTTACAGGACACTTATTCCGCCTTTTATTTGAGCTTCTGTATGTCGATAAAATTGGTTCTGAACTGGGAATGCAACTCAGACCGCCCATAACGCGGAATTTGATCCCTTCGTGACAATACAGCTCGACTACAACTTCTTGTTTGTTCAAAACTGCAGATTCCTTAACATCTCCACATATTGCGCATGCATGGGTTGGAATCCTGGCCCAGCACTAAACGTTTCACTATGTATTCTCAAGCTCTAGCATGAGAACACCTATCTGTTGGTGGATAATTTTATTTTTAATGCATTTTAATTCGTTGTCAACACTAACGATATCTGATGTTTTTAACTCCCAGTGAGACACAGAACTATTTGCGAGATCACTGTAAGTTCAGGGATGTTATTCCGAGCTGCTGGTGGAGAAAAATTCGGTAAGTGTCGCCTCTTTGTGTGTAGTCAGCAATGATATGTTTGGGGTTCGATTCTCAGTCAGCACTGAACACTTCATCATATTATTTCTAGTTCAAACATGCTCACATGTCGCTGCTGGTGTAACAAACCCATACTTAACGATCCTTTTCTCTAGAATATAACAGCGATATGTGCCGGGTTGGAGTCCTGGAAAGGAAAAACTAATGTTTCGTCTCGTCATTTCATTTAATACATCTAGCTACTGCCGAGAAAATCCGATATGTCAAAGTTGATTGTGCTTCGATAACAATCCGATTAGGTTCTGGGTTCGAATCCCTGTCCAACACATTTACCTCACTGCATTTCAAGTAAGTTACTTGTGAAGAAGCAGTATTTAACATCTCTCGTAGTTCGTTAACAGGGACAACAGATGCTGGATAGGAATTCGCGTTCGTTAAAAATGTTACATTATGTAATTTAAAGTTGATATTTGCTAACTGATACTGTCTAAAATCGAGGTATATCACTCTCTGAATGCCTAGACAGGAATGACTGTTAGTTTCCGTCAGTCACGAAGTCTTAGCTTTGTCTGCATGACCTGGGTTTGAATCCATATCCAGAACGAGACGGTTCGTCGTGTCATTTGAAGTTCATACATATTCTCAACTAGCTGCTCGTGAATAACTTAAATTTTTAATGTCATTTTGTGTTAAATAATAAGTACGGTATGATATTTTGAAGAGGAAATCATGAATACGACGAACTTACTACGTGCATTACCTATCTGACGTAATAATGAGAGTGCTAACATTTCAGGTATGTCAGTTCAAAATGGTTCAAATGGCTCTGAGCACTATGGGACTCAACATCTTAGGTCATAAGTCCCCTAGAACTTAGAACTACTTAAACCTAACTAACCTAAGGACATCACACACACCCATGCCCGAGGCAGGATTCGAACCTGCGACCGTAGCAGTCCCGCGGGGTATGTCAGTTATTGCAATAAATGCGAGCTTACAAGCCTTAAGGACAGTCTTAACCGTTATGAGGTGTTCCCTGATATTTTTAGTATCGTGGTATTACTTGACATTTTTCCAATTGCCGTACAGCTTTGTAACTCCATATATTGTCTAAGTATTTAATTTTGACTAAGGATTACTGTACGATATATGTAAAATAATCCATTTTCTCAGAACTTTTGGAATGTCACTTGTTGTGATTAAAGTTGTAGTGTTAGCAGTTAGCCAACACTACGCACACTACTTGGTTGAGGAGGCCGAATGCACGCGTTAAGCTCACTCAGGCTAGAGATAGGTCTGAAACAGGATACGTAATGAATGCTATAAAGAAAAGTACGTAGCTGCTGGAATACTTAACTTTAATCCATCATTGTTGTACATCGCTCTTGACGATACGAATGAGACTCTGTAGATCATGCAATGTAATACTAATGGCGCCTTGCTAGGTCGCAGCCATTGACTGAGCTGAAGGCTATTCTAACTATCTGCTCTGCAAATGAGCGAGGCTTTGTCAGTGTGCATCGCTAGGTAAGTCGTCCATACAACTGGGGCGAGTGCTACTCCGTCTCTCGAGACCTGCCGTGTGGTGGCGCTCCATCTGCGATCACTGACAGTGGCGACACGCGGGTCCGACATGTACTAATGGACCGCGGCCGATTTAAAGCTACTACTTAGCAAGTGTGGTGTGTGGCGGTGACACCACAAAAGTTATGGGGTTTCTCATCGCTAAGAACGTGTTTTCTAATATGTTTTGTATGACGATATTAGTTGACGCTTAGAGTGACTGCCATAAAGATCTTAGTAGTCTCTTGCGGTACCCATTGTGTGTAGTCAAACGACTGTACCCCACGGGGTTTTGGTGTTTGAGGACCTGCAACACAGGTACGTTATGTTGGTTGTATTCGGCAGTGACCCACTTTTTTTGCTGTCAAGTGTACATTTTCAAGAATGTCCTCCTCAAATTAAGGGCTATGTTTGATAGTTCTCCGTCAGCATTGCCCTCTTTGACTGTTCAGGTGTGCTTTTTATGTCCTCCTGGCTTCGTCCGTCATACATTATTTTGCTTCCAAGACAGCTGAATTCCTTAACTTCGTCTGCTTCGTGATTACCAATTTTGATATTAAGTTTCTCGCTACTCTCTTTCATGATACTTGTCATTACTTTGGTATCTTTCTGGATTACTCTCAGTCCATATTCTATACTAATTAGACTGAATATTCCATTCAACATATCCTATAATTCTTCTTCACTTTTACTTAGGATAGCAGTGTCATCAGCGAATCTTATCATTGACATCATTTCATCCTTATTTTTAATGCTACCCTTAAACCACCCTTTTATTTCCATCATTTTCCTCCGATTCAACAGTAGGAGCAAAAAGCTGCATCGCTGCCTTACAAACGTTTTGATCCGAGAACTTCGTTCTTGTTCTTCCAGTCTTTATTGTCCCTTCTTGGTTCGTGTAAATACTGTTTACTACCCGTCTTTCCCTACAGCTCATTGCTATTTTTCTCGGAAATTTGAACACCTTGTTCCATTTTAAATTGTCGAAATCTCTTTCTAAGGCGAGAAACAGTATGATCGTGTTTTCAATTTTCTTCAGTCTTGTTTCCATTACTATACGCAGAGTGAGAACTACCTCGCTGGCGCCTTTACCTTTCCCAAAGCCAAACCAATCTTGCCCTAACTGCTCCTCAGTTTTCGTTTCCATTCTTCTGTATGTTATTCTTGTCAGCAGCTTGGCTGAATACGCTGTGGAGCGCTCTGACTTAATGGCCCTTGCAACCTTCGAATTGTGTCGATAATATGTGTCCAATGTTTTCACCCCACATTTCGATCCAATACCAAATCGACCATCCCTTGTTGCCTTAAATGTGTCCTAAGAAACGATCCCTTCTTCTAGTCAGGTTGTGCCACAAATTTCTTTTCTCATCAGTTCTATTCAGTACCTCCTCATTAGTTATGTAATGTACCCATCCAATCTTAAGCATTCTTCTGTAGCACCACATTTCAATGGCTTCTCTTCTCGCCTAAACTGTTTATTGTCCATGTTCATATATGGCTACACTCCATACAAATACCTTCTGAAAAGACTTCCTAACACTTGATATTAGACGTTACTAAATTACTCTTTTTAAGGAATGTTTGTCTTGCTGCTGCCAGTCTCCGTAGCAAATATATCTTCTCTACTTCGGTAACCATTAATTTAACTACATTCAATTGCCCTTGTTTGACTTTTGTTGGTGTGCATCTTTCAATATCTCTTCAAGGCCCTATCCGTGCCGTTCAACTGTTCTTCCAAATCCTACGCTCTCTCCAACAGAATTACACTGTCATCAGCAAATCTCAAAGATTTCGTTTCTTCTCCTGGAACTTAAATTCCCTTTCCAAATTTCTCCTTGATTTCCTTTACCTCTTGGGCGATGTACAGATTGAATAATACAGCGGATAAGATACAAACCTGTCTCACTTCTCAACATGGCCTTTCGATTCATGTCCTTGTAGAGAAACAAAACTGAAGTTATAAGAGTCCAAGTTGTAAATAGCCTTATACTCCTATTTTATATCCCCGCTACCTTCAGAATTTCAAAGACTGTTTTTCAGTCGACATTGCCAGAAGCTTTCTCTTAATCTACAAATGCTATGAACGTAGGGTTCCCTTTTCTTAACGTATCTTCTAAGAAAACTTATAGTGTCAGTATTACCTCTCGTGTTCCCATATTTCTTTGGAACCCAAAGTGATTTTCCCCGAGGTTGATCTCTACCAGGTTTTGTGTTCTGCTGTAAACAAGTCTCGTCAATGTTTTGCAACTATGACGTACTAAACAGATGATTCGGTAGAGTTCACATCTGTTAGGACCTTCCTTGTTTGAAAATGGAATTATTACATTCTTCCTGAAAACAGGTACATCAGGTAGAGTACATCAGGTAGAGTACATCAGGTAGAGTACATCAGGTAGAGTACATCAGGTAGAGTACATCAGGTAGAGAAAATCAGGTAGAGCACATCAGGTAGAGTACATCAGGTAGAGTACATCAGGTAGAGTACATCAGGTAGAGTACATCAGGTAGAGTACATCAGGTAGAGTACATCAGGTGGAATAATTTTACCATAGTTGGCTATTCCTATAATCTGAATAATTTTGAGTAATTGTCGTCTACTACAGAGGAAATTCTTCTCACACGCTACTATGTATCCCATCTAAAATCTTCACTTACTTCCTCTTCTCTTTCTGTAAAATTGTTCTCAAGTTTGTTGCACTCATTGGTCCCTCTATCTATTTCTTCCACATTTCAGTTTCCACTTCTTCGTTTATTAATGACTTGCCATCTGAGCTCCTGACATTAAGACAGTTGGTTTTCTTTTCTCCAAACGTCTCTTTAGTTTTCCTCTAGCGACATCTATCTACTCCCTAGTTACGCCTGCTTCTACAGCCTTCCGCTTGTTCATCTAACACAATACAAAAATATATCAAACATATATTGAATACTTCGTCTAACTTATGCAAAACATATTTCTGTTACTCATAAACAACTTTTGTAATTACCGCCGGCCGCGGTGGCCATGCGGTTCTAGGCGCTATAGTCCGGAACCGCGTGACTGCTACGGTCGCAGGTTTGAATCCTGCCTCGGGCATGGATGTGTGTGATGTCCTTAGGTTAGTTAGGTTTAAGTAGTTCTCAGTTCTAAGGGACTGATGACCTCAGATGTTAAGGCCCATAGTGCTCAGAGCCATTTGAATCATTGTTCATAATTATCAATAATAACAGGAAACTGTTTCCTTTGATAATGTTGAACACTGCGTAAGAATAAAATAACAACAACATTGACGTAGATTATTTATGTTCGTCGATGAAAGCGCACTTGCTTCAAAAATAATTGCTTTGATTCATAAAAGCACAGAATTTACGTTACCAATTAATTTTTATAATATATAAAATGCAACTTGTATTTTGTAAGGAGATAAAGTACACATTGGACTAACACCGAGGGATGAGCGGTTCTATTAGCAGAGCACAATATTTTTGCACTGAGGGGTGGTGGCGTTTTCGTCGTGACGTTTGACTAGCACACAGTGCGATGCGTTTTCCTTAGTCACCACTATACTTTTTTACTGTAACTTTATCGTGTTTCCGATGACGGCCACGCGAGGTCAAGTACAATGATATCGTGGGCATGTAATAATAATTATGTGAAAAACAAACAACCGAAAAACAAAGAGAAGTCGTCGAGTCGCAGTTTCTCTCGCATGCATTCCTTTATGTTTCTTCCCATAACAGTACTATCCTACTACTTACTGCGTCACTTAGGTACTGTCGCAGCTCTCCCGCCACGACGTGGACTGTGTAACGTCGGCCACGGCAGCAACGCGGCGGCACCGCATCCTCCAGTGCCTGCGGCGCTGGAGCGGCTTTGCCCCGTTGGCTGGCACGTGCCGCGCTGAACGCCGAGTCTACCCCCTTCTGCACACTTTTTCCAGCTGACATCGTTCCACAGTCATGATACAGATAAAAAGATTGAAATGCTTAATCATCATTCGCCAGAGCAAATAGAAAACAGTTTTCTGAAACCCATTATCGTTGATACCGACGTAAACGAGTTAAGTAGTAGATAGCGTACTGAGCTAACGGAATTAAATGAAATTTTAGGGCGACAAAATTTGTATTTCATGAATATGGAGCAGTTAACGGTCCTGTACCTTCTGCCAACATCGAAAACAAATTAATGCGACAGTGTTTACTTCATAAATCTGAAACAGTTCAGAAGAAATTAAGCTTTCAGACACCCAAAATGTGACCTTGGAGTACGTCAAAACATCAATTTTAAATATTTTCAGCAGCGTGCATGTGACCCTCATTATTTAATAAGAAAGTAACGTCTACCACAAAATCTGTGAAATAAAATAAAGCATACTGATTATGATAAAATGTAAAGAAATTAATTAAATAGTGACCGTCAGAGTTTGGTTGGTTGGTTTGTTAGGGGGAGGGGAGCAAACAGTTTCGCCTTCGGTTCCACCCCGGAGTTTACTAACATTTCAACTTATATGCATGAGCTTCCATTTATCACATTATCCGATTGGTCTATATCGGACGAAGCGCCTTTACAAGAAAGGGGGTGAATCACTACATAAAATATCCATCCCGAGTCTCTTTTTACAATATTTAGCATTGTTTTGGAGAGGACATGGCACCCGAGAAGCAAATGTGATTCGCTGGCGGCTAGACCCAGGCACCGAATACGTGGAAGCGTCAATCGCATTATTTTTTCTTAATTATAACAAGGAGCCCCTACGGAATGTCTTTTTATACTTGTACAGTATGAAGTTCCATGCCAAGATATCAGTTGCCCAAAGCAGTAACACACAATTCTTAAAAATACTCTATTAGATTAGAAAACTCTAGAAAGCTGTTAGGTACAAAACATTTCCACCAATGTAAAAGTCCTTAGTAGGTGGTTGCGTGGCGTTTATGTCTTGTAACTGCGAAGCTTGTGGTACGATTATAGTTACTAGCAACTTTCTTTAGTTTTATTTAAGTTATTATATTATATTATATTATATTATATTATATTATATTATATTATATTATATTTTTACTAAAAATTATACATTTTCTTAACTGCTCACAGTGTGAAATTACATAAAAATTTAAGACACATCTGAGACGAAAAATTACATATATAAATAACATTGTTGACTCACTGGAATTAAAAATGTATTTTGTATTCCAATTGATGTTTCGCGTTTTTATGCCAAATTTTAATTCACGGTGGATTCTCATATCTTCATGCAGCAATTAAAAATTGAAAAGGTTATTTTTATTTTAAAAGTATTATTCAGTATGTGTTCATTAATGTTCCCAGTTAATAACAAATACAGTATTTAAATAATAGTAGAAAATGGCTTTTATAGAGGACTGAACCAGGGACTTCGCAAATGACTTTACAGCGGCTGGGGTACTCGGCCGCCGTTGTGGGTGATGGTTTGGGGTAGTTGGGAGTCAGGACGCTGGGGGCCCACGACCCAGGCGGGGTAGCCGTTAAGTGGTGAGTGGATGCTTGGTAGAATTCAGTGTGTCGTCAACGAAACAGTATCGATAAAGCACGGTAGCGGTGGCGATGCACAGGGAGGCTAATGCCCTTGGGACATCAGCTGTGCACAGCCGACCTGCAAGGCGTTTTGCTTACCACGCAGTTCGGCGGTATCACACAGGCGAGGCCGGCCGCAGTGGCCGAGCGGTTCTAGGCGCTTCAGTCCGGAACCGCGCGACTGCTACGGTCGCAGGTTCGAATCCTGCCTCGGGCATGCAAGTGTGTGATGTCCTTAGGTTAGTTAGGTTTAAGTAGTTCTAAGTTCTAGGGGACGGATGACCTCAGAAGTTGAGTCCCCCTAGTGCTCAAAGCCATTTGAACCATTTGTTCGCCACAGCATACGACTCCATCGCACATCATTTTCGCCGCAGTTACGAAACAACTTCGAAAATGACTACCTTCACCATCAGCATGGTTGACTATTGTGCTCTAAGGAGCCGCCACACGCCCGAACTGGAAGAGGCCACACTGAATCACGTTGAAAAGAACTCGTCGACTAATACTCTAGCAATATCTTTCGCCGTTATTGAGTAGAGATGTACTGTCTCACAGCAGATCAATTACTTGTAAAGGTGGTCGCGTTACCACCATGTTTTCAAATGGTTGTAGCATGGAAACGGTAAGTTTCTGGACATGCGTTTGAATGATCTATTCACTACCCTCTACAAGTCCTAGAAGTTTCTAACGGGAATTTCCGAACGCTCTGTTAATTAACAGTTATGGCGAACACTTTTGAAATAATAAATTTACTTACATCTTTTCCCGTGTATCACGTTTTCATGTTGCTGCCCCTTACACCTCGGCAGGCGTCCACTACGCAATAACATTCGATCAGCACTGGTTTGACCTGTTTCTGTGACCACTTGCATTTCCCGTGGCACACGCCATAAATTTTACTCAGCTGCGCCCAGTTAATTATCTGCGGCATAACGATTTGTACTTTGCTGCCGATGAGTCTTAAAGTGCTTCACATGTTTTATATTTAACACAGCCAAGGTACCTTCAAATTTTCGAGCACTGTCAGTATCTGAGACCTCTTTTTAAATTATACATCTACTCACAAAATGTAGGGTTTCACAGCGAATGTTTACTTTCAGAATGAGATTTTCACTCTACAGCGGAGTGTGCGCTGATATGAAACTTCCTGGCAGATTAAAACTGTGTACCGGACCGAGACTCGAAATATCCCGAGTTCGAGTCTCTGTCCGGTACACAGTTATAATCTGCCAGGAAGTTTCAATGTTCATTTCATTTGAAATGTCCGGTCTGAGAGGCCATGATCGATACGTAAATCAATTATCTGACTTTCGTTTCCGACTGCGGCAGTTACTGTTTTACTTCCGATTATGTCTCCTGCAGTTGAAGATGAAATGTCAGGGACTAGTTTTATACACTGCTCGACAAAAAACGTAAAGCACCCAGAAGACAAGATTGGATATCAGTGTAACGTCGCAAACGTTCACAACATCAGCGAGAGCACTCCGACGTGTCGTTTGGCCGATGCACTGCTGCGTGGGAACACGAGGAAAGATACACTCGTTGTTAACGTTTCACGCCTACTCACAACACTGAAGGAGCTCCGTGGTGTGCACCAAGCACATATTGAATCCTCAAGTATGTGCCTCGAATCCTGGAATCCGAGAACTCATACCGGACTTCCTCAACGCCGTGTGTCGTCCTGCACCATAGATAGGAGAGTCGACTCCTTAAGCTGTCAGTAAGTCTGGCTGCCAATGAGCAGGCCCGGGTTCGATTCCCGGCCGGGTAGGAGATTTTTTGGACTCGGGGAATGTGTGTTGTCCTCATCATCATTTCATCATGTTCGACACGCAAGTCGCCGGATGTGGTGGCATCATCTAAAAAGAGGTACGACACGACAGCCGAAATTCCCCAGCGGGCACTTCCAGCCATCATTACCATTCGAACATTTCATTTCATTGGTAGGACACTAGCAACAGCCAGACTGTTAAATTACCGTCGCATGCGTAGGGTACTGTCGACACCACAAACAGTTTCATTTGGAGTAGTGCTGTGATGGGGAAGCGGGAATTGCTGACGAATAGCCGAGCACTGTGTTCACCAATGAATCGCTGTTCGGAACTACCCCAGAAGACGAGTATGTCGATGTGTTGGCGAGTTTCACCATTTTTGCTACGTTTTGGAGAGACACGGAGGTTTTACGCATGGCATCATGGTGTGAAGAGTGATGAGGTGTGGCTTGAGGTCTTTGCCAGTCGTGACTGAGGGAACTCTGACGGCACAGCCATACGTCACGGACATTCTTGTTCCTTAGTTGTTACTTATGCGACAGTATGGTAGTGCTATTGTTTCAAGAGAACAGTGGTAGTCGACACTTCGCACGTGTCGTTATGATCTGTGTGCGTGATTCTGAGACAGTGTCGTCACCAGGAAGACCGTCAGATGTGTCCCCGACGTAATGATTCTGGGACCAGTAGGGACCTCCACTCAGTCCCAGAAACTGTATCGAGAATCTCAAGTGGCACTCAAAAGTTTTGGGTCAGCTTGCCTTAGGAGAAGATACAACTGTTTCATAACCCCCTTCCGAATCAATGCATGTATCCAGGCCAAAAGGGTTGCATCGTCATGCTGATAAGTTGTACTGCCAAGTCTGTTACAAAGTTGACTCGATTTTGCAATCACTGAAACATCACGTACCTTCTCAACCAGCGAAGTTTCACCTCATTTCCCCTTCCCTTTTTAGGTTCTTCGCATTTTTTGTCAGACAGTGTGTATCGACCACGCCCTCTCAGCCCGGAACTTTCAACTGAAATATCGCTTTAATATTTTCTATTAAAATAGACCGTTTACGAATGATCCTTTTTCGCGGTAGCTTAATCAAGAATGGAAGTGCTCCTGAGCAGAGAACGTGGGTGCTGGAAGCAACTTTCGTGTCTCACTTAGGCCACGTGCCACTTAGATACACAGTGCAGTGAATGAGGGTGAGTAGGGGCCAGCTGAAGAAGCGCGACAAACACCGGGCCGCGAACAGGGCTGCCTAGAGGGGCTCCCTGGCTCCAGCAGTCGCGGCGCGGGGCGGGGCGGCTTCCATCGGCCGCCTGTTTACCGCGTAAACGGTTTACAACAAGAGCCTGTTGATTGCTATGGAGGGCGGCCGGCGCGCGGATCCCATTAGCTAATAGCTGGCACCGCTGCCGCCGCCGCCGCCGCCGCCGCTGCCGCTGCCGCTGCTGCTGCGGCCGCGGCCGACACAGACCGTGCCTGGCCCACACCAGGGTCACTAGCCAGCTTCCACAGTGCAGGCCACGCTGTTGCTTCCGTGGGCACGTAGTGACGAGCTCTCAGAGTGTGTCAAATAGGACAGAAAAAGAAAATCCACAATACGTATTTTCCAGGTCATGGGCGTGCAATACGAATTATTTGTGGGGTGCACTCAAGAATGTTCTACAAGAGCATCCTCAACGAAGTGGGGATGCTTACGACTGATATTATAATTTTCAAAACTACCATTAGCTTCAGTTTCATTATAAATTTGTTGGCAACCGATTTCAACGGCACACTTCATCAGGCCCTAAAAATAATATGAAAGCAGTGACATTAGCAACAGCGTGACATCAAAAGGAAAATTCTACCTAAAATTAAAATATGTAATGCATACTTCTCTATTGTTTTAAAACGACCTATGCACAACCTTCATATGCGTATAGTAAAATCACACTACTGTTATTAAGGCTCTATAAAAATATCTTTTCGATAACAGAAAACTATATATTGCATATTTTAATTCTATTTACAGTTTTCATTTTGATCTCATGCTGTTGCTACTGTAGCTGCTTTCATATTAATTTAGGGCCTGATAATGACGAAGTGTATTGTTGAAACAGATTTTCAATAAATTGAGCCGATCGGGATTAGCCGAGCGGCCTAAGGCGCTGCAGTCATGGACTGTGAGGCTGGTCCCGGCGGAGGTTCGAGTCCTCCCTCGGGCATGGGTGTGTGTGTGTGTGTTTGTCCTTAGGATAATTTAGGTTATATAGTGTGTAAGCCTAGGGACTGATTACCTTAGCAGTTAAGTAAAAAAAAAATGGTTCAAATGGCTCTGAGCACTATGGGACTTAACATCTATGGTCATCAGTCCCCTAGAACTTAGAACTAGTTAAACCTAACTAACCTAAGGACATCACACAACACCCAGTCATCTCGAGGCAGAGAAAATCCCTGACCCCGCCGGGAATCGAAAACGGGAACCCGGGCGTGGGAAGCGAGAACGCTACCGCACGACCACGAGCTGCGGACGCAGTTAAGTCCCATAAGATTTCACACGTTTGAACATTTGCACAATAAATTGATAATGAAATTACACCCTAACGTCACAGTTGGAAATTGTAATACTCCTTTTCGCCTCCTATTTAACAAAGATGGATACGCCCGAGCATACGACTAATTCCCAATAACATTATTTTTCAGTAAAATTTGACATAAATTACTCATTTCTTTTTCAGATCAACAACTCAGTTCATGAAGTACAAGTAAGAACAATCTTCTTCATCATGACATGTCATATATTTTGGTCCACAAAGATGCCCATATTCATCCCACACATTTGTAATAACTAGTCAGAAGTCGTAAGATGTTTAACTACCAATAAAGCTGAGTTTAAGAGGAGCGTGTAGATTTATTGATGGCACGCTCCTTCATCAACGAGTTTCCATCAATTAGCAGAACCGATTAGTGTATACGTTGTTAATTGTATCAACTAACGTGACTGTCAGGAAAAATTTCATTTTTACACTCTTTAATGATGTGATGCGATCATTGTACGTAAGTGAAGAAGAGAGGAAGATTGTGTTTAACGTCCCGTCGACATCGAGATTATTAGAGATTGAGCAAAGATGTGATTGTGTCAACGATGAGGAAGGAGATCAGCCGTGCCTTTCCAAAGCAACCATCCGGCGGGATTTGCCTAGACAGATTTAGGGAAATCACGGAAGACCTAAATCTGGATGACCGGATATTCCGAGCGATAGGTTCATCCGTATAGAATGACCTTCTCAGTCAGGCGACTGAAAGGTTTTTCCTATCTTTCGCACACAATGTCACCGGCACAAAGCGTAATCGTTTCGAATAGCAGGTAGGGGGCCCCGAGTCACGACCAGCAATGTGAGTAGTTCTCACCTCATGAAACACAGCGGAAAGATTTGGAATTTAATCCTACACATTGGCGCACAGACTGATGATGAGGAACTTTGCGCCTCCTCCTCTCTTCTTCTTGCCGACCAAATATCAGAAGTGAAAATTTTCCACCGCCAAGATAAGAGCCAGCATACCTCCGAGTTAAACGCCATTGCATTCGTTAGCGGTCTCGGTACGGAGGTGGGTTGAATGAATCCGTGAGGAGTGTTTTTGTGAATACAAGCTGCATGTGGACATATGCCCTATTCCGAATAGTATCCGGGGTAGAACATGTTTCGTGTAAATCGTTATTTATTATTTGTATTTTTCATTTCATTGTCTGATTTACACATGTACAACAGTTAGTAAACACATTCGTCTGCAAGCATTATCGTACACGTCACGCTACAGCTGCCCTACAGCACACAGCAAAAGTTCGAATACCCTACCGTGTATTTCAGTACAGTTGTGCACTCTTGCGAGAACATGCTGTGTTGCTGTGTAAGTGGCTCTGTACGTTCCCTAATGAGGGGTGGAACGTCCATGATGCGACCAACAAGTTGCTCTCGTGTATTCGTCTTTCGTTTGTACAACTCAGACCATAAAAAAATCTAATCGAATCAGGTCTGGCGACCTCGGTGGCCAGTTCATTGTACTGCCGCGCAGCTACCCCCGTCTTAGGTTCTAGTCCTCCATCGGGCATGGTTGTGTGTGTTGTCCTTAGCGTAACTTATTTTAAGTTAGATTAAGTAGTGTGTAAGCCTAGCGACCGATGACTTCAGCTGTTCTGTCCCGTAGGAACTTACCACCACCAATGTACTACCACTACCAAATCTGCGATTAGGGTAAATGCGGTTGAGAAGTTACCTCACACCTCAGATAAAGTTGGAGGCGCTCCGCGCCGCAGGAAGTACATTGAAGTCCGCGATCCCAAAGGAACGTCCTGAAGGAGTTAAGCAAAAGAATTTTTCAGAATATGGCAATTAATTCTGTTCTGTCATTCGCTCTTCTAAAATGGCTGGACCTACCAACATGTTATCGATCAAGCCGCACCAAAAACTAATCGAAAAAGTAAGAGGGCGTGTGGATTTCCCTGCGACCTTCGATGACTGTTACGTGTGATGTCGATTACATTCCTTGTGAACGTGGCTTCATTAGTAAATAGTGTTCGTGGAAGCAAATCACAAGTGTTATTTAACCAGTGGCAAAATTCAGGTCATGTGGCATTGTCCCCAATATGAAGAGTGTGAACACGCTGTGTATGAAACACATACAAGTTCTCCGTATGTAATGTTCATGGGACAGGGACTCATGCAACAAGTCGCTGTATGCTGTTAGTACAACTAGGCTGCACGATTCAACAGTGTGCTGCTGTTCGTGCACAGGGTGCTGAAGTATATGCTGAGTAGAAAAATGGGAACATGGAAGAATACCTGTTTGACGCAACGTGCTGGAAACTGTAAAATGTTGAACGTGTCGGAAAATGGCGGACTGTATCTTTCGACAGTGGCTTCATTAGTAAATAGTGTTCGTGGAAGCAAATCACAAGTGTTATTTAACCAGTGGCAAAATTCAGGTCATGTGGCATTGTCCCCAATATGAAGAGTGTGAACACGCTGTGTATGAAACACATACAAGTTCTCCGTATGTAATGTTCATGGGACATGGACTCATGCAACAAGTCGCTGTATGCTGTTAGTATAACTAGGCTGCACGATTCAACAGTGTGCTGCTGTTCGTGCACAGGGTGCTGAAGTATATGCTGAGTAGAAAAATGGGAACTTGGAAGAATACCTGTTTGACGCAACGTGCTGGAAACTGTAAAATGTTGAACGTGTCGGAAAATGGCGGACTGTATCTTTCGACAGCAGCAGGAGCACTCTCATTAGAGAGAGCCACAAATCTGCATAATCTTCATTAGAGTAGATCCGTGGCATTTTATCCTGAGCGTGTACAAAC
Source organism: Schistocerca nitens (assembly GCF_023898315.1). Classification (NCBI taxonomy): domain Eukaryota; kingdom Metazoa; phylum Arthropoda; class Insecta; order Orthoptera; family Acrididae; genus Schistocerca; species Schistocerca nitens. The sequence continues at coordinate 16,870,772 of NC_064621.1, read as the reverse complement.
GCAGTTAGTCCGAAACACTCTGACAAAGGAACATTGCCAAGTGTGAATTAACGATCTTGACGCAACCTGGCGACTATGCAGAGGAGGCAAAATAGTGCAATTCGTATCTTTCTGTTTGTGCCCAGTTTGGTAAAGGACACCCCGAAAGTTAGTTTGGCAGTTTAGGTTTAGAGGGAATATCTACGAAACGATAACATATAAAAAAATTTTTTCGTATAAAGTTGATACGTAATTAATGTTACTGGAAACAGTGTACTCAACTCCTGTAATGACTTGAAATTTTGTAAAATATCCAACCACCTTTAATGAATTTTGAAAAATGAAAACCTTTTCTGCAACGTTAATTAAAGAAGCTTTTAAGCCACGTATATCCCTGTGTAATAAAGCTGCTTCTTGAAATAACGTCTTTCGAAAATAACCTGTAAACAGTGTGCTCTGTATTTTCAAAATCCCTGCTTAAAATATGTTAATGTTCATTACTATTCTAATTATTTACATTATTTATATGTTTTTATATTTTAATTTCTTATTTTACATTTTAGATTCATGATTCTTTTTTTTTTTACCATTTCACAAATGTGTACTTTGTCATTTGGAAATAATAAGTAACTCATAAGAAAATGATTACAATAATGATAATTGGTAAAGAATTACTTAACACGTAATGTTTTTACAACATGTACATAAAATAAACTGTATTTGTTTTGGTCATATACACTGCTGAGAAGACAATATAAAACAAAATTCAGTAGGACTTCAAATTTTCAGGGGTGATTTGCATCAGGCATACGTCAGTACGCTGATAAGTCTTGGTGAAAAAACTGATGACTCAGCTTGACCATATTGTTTCGCAAGTGAAGATTGACTTCATCAGCATTGAAAAGAAGTAGATCTGAAAATCTTCTCACAAAATTCTTCCACCTTCTAAAGCCGCATACGTTTCACCGTCATACCTGTTTCATCGAACCCTTTGGAATCACCAGATGTCTCTTGTTTTCCGGTACGACGCTCAAAACTGTTTTTGCACATTGACCACCAGCCTTTCCATAGAGTTAAAAGAAACTAATGGTGAGTTTGGACCGAGAATTCGAGAATTTCTTTTTGAAGCCCTAAATGTCCTGGTGACAGCCCCGAAGTCTGGTACACAAACATTTGGTCAAAAGAAATTTTAAAGATGTTTCCTTTCCCAGGGAAGGAGAAATATTTGTACTATTGTTAGATCCTTGCGGTGGTTAGTGTGAAGGAACCGTTCAGAGACACAATATAGACAAACTGCAGTCATTAATATATTATCAGTCGTCTTCACCAAGGCTTACTAATGTAGTGAAATATGACTGATACAAATCAGAATATTAAGAGGATGACCCATGAAAATTTGGAATCCAACTGATTTTTGTTTTGTATTGTCGTCCCCTTCGTGTATATTACATGAAGAAATTTCGTTAATTTTGTCTGCATGATGTGAAAAACTGATCTTTTAAGAACTTCTTTACAGAGTACTGACAAAATTCATGCATGTGAAACAGAAAAAAATCGTGAATTGTATCACGTAAAATACCAGTTAAAACATAAAATAAATATAAGTAAACTAAATAATTAGAACAGTAATGAATGTTTGAACATTTTAACCAGCGATTTTGAAAATACTCAGACAGCACATTGTGACAGCTTATTTTCCAAAAGCGGTATTTCAGAAAGCAGCTTTATTACACAGAGATATATATAGTTTCAAAGCTTAATTTATGTTGCAACAAAAGTTTTCATATTTCAAAATTAATTAATGGTGGTTGGTTATTTTTGGAAAATTTCAAATTATTACATAAGTTGGTTATTCGGTTTTCAGGAACATTAATTACATATCAACTTTCGTATAGAAAACACTGTTTATATATCATCATTGCGAAGGTACTCCCTCTAAACCTAAAATGCCAAATAAGGTTTCGGCGTGTGTTTTACCCCTTCAATGTGAAACTAGGCCCAAACAAAAAATACGTATTGCACTATTTTACCCTCGTTACACACGCCCGCTAAGTTTCGTCAAGATCGTTTACTGACACCTGAGTGATCTCTTGCATCCACAACACAACATCGACAACTACCCTTTCAATGGCATATTTTAATGACAGAAAGAATTCTCAAGCAAACAGATTGAAAGCAAAAGGTAGGTTAGGCTGAATATAGTGTCAAAGAGTTTGAGTGGGTATGACACATACATGCGCCCCACTAGCCAAAAATCAAATGTCCATTGAACATGTTCTATCTTGGCAACCATTCGAAAGAGGGCATGTGTGTATGAAGTTTGCCTGCCTCGAATGACAGTTCCTGTCATGTCCTGAACACTGACTATTCCTCCTGAGAAGCGCTTTATATATTATATATTCTTGGTTTACGACACGATTTCCTCATTAAGGAACCATGGAACAGGAAGTGCGTTAGTATTATAAAGTATAATCTCATCTATAAACGCACCTTTGTGCCAAAATTCCTTTCGGAATACTACGTCGACGGTACCTGAATGTTATGCAGTAAGCAACAAATTTTAAACATATTTTCCTTACTAGGTAATGCAAAACCTGCCATAAGCATGCAAAAGTGTACATAATGAAGTGCGCAAGAAGGGGCATGAAGCGAAGCAGCTTCAATGAAAGCCAGGAGTACTTTCAGGGGCCGCATTACAGAACAGAAAATGTCCTGAAGTCAGGTATACCGTGGGAGATGGCACAAGGGATTCAGGGGGACGCGGTTCATATCCCCGTCTTGCCGTCCAGACTTGACTCACGTGATTTCCCTAAAACGCTTAAGGCGAGGCTTATTTTATTCCACATCTTTCTCCAGTCCGAGCGTGTGCTCTGTCTTTCACCCTAGGTTACCAAAAGCATGTAAAATTTACAATTTCAGTAGTGTACTATTATGCGCAAAAGTATCCGAACGACCTGAATTGTGATCCACCTGATTTGCATGCAACCAACATAACTTAGCTGTCTAGCGGGTCCTCTAATGGCTTTGCGGTACAGTCGTTCGACTATACAAAATGGATACCACGAGAGACCACTAGCAACACTGTTCTTTAAGGCAATCAGTGCGATGTGAAATCACACCATTAGAGATGGTTCAAATGGTTCAAATGGCTCTAAGCACTATGGGACTTAACATCTGAGGTCATCAGTCCCCTAGACTAAGAACTACTTAAACCTAACTAACTAAACTGGTCGTTAAAGGAACTAGTTTAAGATACGCGATAAACAGCGGTAAACGCTCTATATAAACTCCAATATTAATGGAGTATAATCAGTAACGTCAATGTATTAATTATTCATGAAGAATTCTGATCAAGGCAACGATCGTTAGTGCTGGCTAGCCGTAAAGAGACGTGAAATATAAAGGTTGTCACCAGTATTAGTTGACACATCTGAACTTGAAACGAAATGACAAAATTATTTTTACTACATCAAAACCATTATTGCCTTGTTAACGAACCAAGAAACACTTTTAATATACTCTCCTTCACAAGTAACCAAGTATACATGTGCTGAAAACTGGAATGCTGTGATTAAAAATGTTGTGACGGCATTTTCTACCCAACACGTTATTGGATTCTTAACTAAGTAAAATCAGATGTTAGAAATCGAATTTATTTACCAGGAGCGAGCTGTATCAATAGGAGATGAGGGTACAATTTGTTTTGCTTGCCCGGGAATCGAACCCGGCGCGTACTGTCGCTGTTTCCCATCCATAAATAGACGTTAAGTATCAACTGCTTGCTCACCTTGAAATAACGGTACCTATCGCTATTGTTGACTGTTCATGAACAAACATAAAATATGCAAATTATTTTTCGGTGGTAGGTCATTGTGCACATGCTAGGGCATAAAATGAAATTATGAATCTGTTTGCGCTGGACCAGGATTGCAACCCAGATACCTTGCTTTCCTAGAGATCCGAAATCGAATTCCAGTCAAGGACCAAAAATTGCACCGTCTCAAGTTCAAATCAAATATGAACACCGTGAACGAAATAACCATTCCTAAATTAAATGAAATAAACTTTTTAGTGCTAGTTTACTGGTGACAGAGTTCGTGCCTTCGGCGGCTGCCGCCTTTGTTATGACGCCGTTTAAACATGCTCTGACGCTGTTGATAGTGAAGGGATATTGTGTTTAATGCGGGTTCTGAATCACTGTGCGACCTAACATTCTGGACTTGGCGTTACCATAGGTGAATTAGGTCCTTTCGTGAATGTTAGAAACGGACGCCATGAGTGAGAATTGAACCTATATCCCGCAATTATCAAACTACGATCAACCAATCAGACTACTGCAACTCGCAGTTGGCAACGTCCTGATTGTGTTGTTGTGTCCGACGATGCGTCTAGAAGCTGTGAAAAAAATCCGGCTCTCTCGATTAACTGGTAATTCCTGCTAGTTTCTAATGCGGGCATTATTCTAATCTCATGACTGTGTGATATAGGGACCAGTCTAGTCTTCATAGCTCCGAGTTGATGCCAATATGAAGACCGATGACCGTAGCAGTCTGGTCCCTTTGATCCCCCCCCCCCCCCCCCAATATGAAATTTTTTCTGTGATAGCTAATGTTTTAGTTCGAGAAATACAACTGCTGCGTGTGAGGTTACCAGATAACACGATGATTACTTTCATGATTGCTACTATTATCTTCACTATGCTGCTACTACACTTGATCATTTTTAGGACCATCTGCCCAAATATAGTCATTATGTAGTTCCTTCCATGGATAGGAAATACTTTTCGCTTTAATGTCGGAAATCTCCAATTCTTCGTTAATCACATTAAATTAAATTAATTGCTGAAACCTTTATTTGAGAGCAGAAATCCTGTTGCTTTTCTTTATTTATTTGCGCTTAGCAACGATGCTTGTAAAACGCGAAATCTGGAGGTAAAACAGTATACAAAATGCAGGGATGTTAATGTCTGCCATTAAATGTCAAGTGTATGCCTTACAGATGACTTGGTCAGACTGTTGTGAATCATATGGGAGTTACATTGCTGCTGATTAATATATCCCTCATTTTTGTGTGTTGTGTTTAATAAACTACCGAAAAGATGATATGTAGTATGCAATATAGTAATACAAATTGATTACAACTTATTATGATAGCGGTACAAAAAAGTCTGCCTTCTTAAGGCAAAATACCCCAAATCATTACGAATTGGCAAGAGAAAATTAAGTCAATATTATTGACAGAATAGAAAAAAGGGATTAACATGTGTGCAATTCTGTAAATGTTGTGTCTAACCATCCACGGACTAGAGAATAGAGTTAGCGATATATTAGCGGAGAGGTTTTCATTCGATGTCTTTACTGATTGTTGATCTGCCTTCGAGATTCTATTCTACAGAAGAAAAGACATTGTGACAACTAAAAGGCACTTGTGACCCAGATGTTGCAAATAAACGTAAAGCAACGCGTACGCGAAATTTTCATATGGAGGCAAGGGACGGTGGAAAAATGACGAGAGGGTGTCAGAAAAGTAACGTTACAGGCTCATTTCATCAGACTCTCTGTGCTATACAACCAAACAGCAACCGAGGTGACCCAGTGGTGAGCACACTGGACTCGAATACGGGTGGATGACGGTTCAAAGCCGTGTCCAGTCATCCTAATTTGCGTTTTTCTTGATTTCCCTAAATCGCTTCAGGTAAACGCCGGAGTGGTTCCTTTGAAAGGACACAGCCGACTTCGTTCCCCATCCTTCGCCAATCCGGTGGGACCGATGACCTCGCTGTTTGGTCTCCTTCCCCTAATCAGCCAACCAACCAACAATAATGCACCGAAGTACAAGCCGAATTAACAATGTACTTGGAAAACGGCAGGTTGTGACTCTGACATACTAGTATTAGCTTGAAAATGTAATTACTGTCCCGTTTATTACTGGACAGTTTGAACGCAGATATGATACTGAATGTGAAAAAGTGGTTTTACTGAGGTGTGAATATGGTCCTGTTCCGCTTACTTTTCACCACTTCACTGAAATATCGCACCTAAGTTTGACGACTGAATAGCTGTAGAGGGCTACCAGGGTAGTAGAAAATGTTTGCTGTTCAGGTAGCATGATCATTTGAAGCAGTGGTAAGTATAGTAATAACTCACTGCGTTGGAAAATGAGTGTTTTTCGTCGTATTATATAAATACCCATTACGTTTCTGCGCATTACCGAAGTTCCTCTCTTGCAGATCTTGAGTAGGTGATCATTAAAATACCCTTTGTGATGAGAGGCGCAGTTTTCCATGTGAATGGGTCACACCAATGGTTTTGGAATCAGCGATTTGGATTCTAAGCTCATTTTCGTACAGTTCTGGGCATTAGAGGACGTGCACCTCCCATGTAAAAAAAATCGCTAATGGAGAAAAAACAATTGCACGTTACAAATACTTTTAGGTTCGTCTTGCACTAAACTTTATTACTAAAACAAAATTCTTTAGTTGCTCCCAATTTTTCGAACATATGGGTTCGTTGGTAATGAACACTTCTAACGGCCAACGTAAGCTGTTTTAAGTCTATGTGTAGGTTGTCATTTCTCACATTACTTCCGCTAAATGAGTTCCTAGTTTCAAATACGTATGTATTATTTACGGCAAATTTCATGTATGTAAATGATTTCGCACCATAAATAATTTGCATTACACGTCTTTGAACACTGAAAATTTATGATAATGAAAATAAGCAGAATATGTTTACTTGCTGTTTTATATCCCTTCGTCAGACAACATTACACAAAAAATAAACTGTCTTTTAGAATTTTAGTATCACTGTGGTACCTGTTCTCCTCCTGTCAAACTGATTATCTAGTAGTAACAGCAATAGTTTCACACTGGAAATCTCTCCGTTCAGAATGTCCTAATGTTTTATGCATAATTTCCAAATTAATTAATTAATTAATTAATTAATGACCATGAAAATTTCATTGATATCTCTTTCCAAAATTATACCATCTGGAAATAATGAAATATTACTAACAAACGAAATAAAAAGGATCGACCCGGAGATGTATCCTTGTAGACACCTAACGCAGCTAGTTCCTGGTTCGAATCAAGAATGGTCGCTTAATACTACTATTCATATCCTCCGTTTTCTGTTGGAGAGATTTCACTTGGAGCATTTTGCAGAATTTCCTGTGATTTACACAGCAAATGACTTTTACAGAACAGAATATATCGGGGCACTGCAATTTATTATTAATGAGGTAAGTACACGCTCACTTGATATGTGGTAGCCACGTATTGTGGATTCACTCCAGAATCTCTGCAGTGACTAGCTAAATGTTTCAGTACGTATTCAGAGGCCGCTCGAAGCAGAAGGGTGATGGAACCTGGCTATGACAGTGTAAAAGGATTCCAGGTCAACATTCGGTGCCTTTCACTACGTAAGGCATTTTATCACTGACAGCTGCGACACAGGATGTTTTTTAATTTATGTGACGCAATAGTAAAAAAGTTATCACGCAGTCTGTTGTAAAAACATCTATGATACCTAATGGTGATCAAATTATCAAAACCGACAGTTAATGAAAATTGACTGATCAGCAGCTCTAGGTGATTCTGAAAGATGACTTTTTTCAACTACTTTAGAGCTGTAAGGCACCAGCTCCACAGAATATTTTATTCAAGCAACAGTTAGCAATATTTTTTGTTAGCAGTAGGCTGTCTCCAGTCACAGTACTCACATTTTACCTATCTTTCACGATATGACTCATCCATCGTTGCATCTAATTTCTCTAGTCACAAGTACTTTAAATGAAATTAAATGATCGTATGGTGTTTATTGCCCGGGATATCCCCTTCGTGGTTTGGCTACCGTATTGCAAGTCTTTTTAGTAGGCGCCACTTTGGCGACTTGCGTGTCAATGATAATGAAAATGATGGTGGAGGACACACAACACCCAGTCCCGCGTGGCATGCGGTAGCGCTACCGCTGCGCTGCGGAGGTGGACACAAGTACTTTAAATTCAGTTAGCCGATTGCTCTTTTATCGCGGTTTTTATTTGACTGTTATAATTGAATATGTAGCGCACCTTGTGGTTTTTACCTTCATAAAGGGTAGATGTATTGAGATAAGCGCTTGCTAAGTAACATAATTCATTTCTGCTTGAAATGTGCACTATATTATTTCTCTGACCTTGTACAGTTGAGATTCCTATCACGTTTTCATTCTCTGGTAAGGCATTTAATGCTAATGCAGATTCCATTATGAATGATTTGCTCTTGGTTATGTGCACAACACACGAGGTTTCTGCTGTCACAACAGCTCCGACATTACCAGTTCCACTTCCACAGACGAAAATGGTTTATGATATAACTGTCTGGCTCAAAAGAAGAATTTGACTGATAGATGTATGAGTCAATGGAGCAGGAAAGTTTTCAGATGTTGGCGCATACCAGCAACCACAGGATTGGAATCTCTTTAAAAACGTTCCAGGCCAGTGTATCTTCCTTGGTGTAGTAAAGATGGACGTTGCGCCACACCAACGTAAGACGTTAATAAATAATGTCATTTGGAATGTGAATAATCCAAGGTGCCAAACCTGATACAAGAATATCCCCTGATGAAATTTAATAAGGCACTAGCGGGAAACCAACCTAAGACACTGTGATGCTACATCTACTGTGCAGTTTTTCATCAGTTGATGGGAATTTGCGCAGAACTTTGATCATGTGTGTAATTTTCCGTTTACTTCAAATTAATAACTAATTGCCGAGAAAATTACTCTGAAATAATCGTTAATACAATGGTAATGTTTCTGTTTGCAAGTGTAATGGAAAAATGGTAATCGCTCCACAGTCTTGCTGTATGGAAAAACAAATTAATTTTATGGGTTTAAAAAGCATATGCTGTATCTGCATTCTTATTCTGACCAACCGACCTTATTATTTGTTGTCCACTGCAAATGCCACACTCAAGTGCAGTTGTTTATGATTGGTGAATGTAATACAAATAAATTAGCTTATTATTGTAAATAGCATAATAAATACCATTATATAAAGTGTGTCCCCAACGTGGAACCTAATAACTGTAGCGTGACATTAAATGGTGCTGAGTGTGAAGGATTAGTAAAATGCACACTGTAGGAAACTCCCGTTATAAAGTTCTAGGACACGTAGAGGGGTGTCAGTGCATAATATTTTGAACAGGAACCCATGTCAGCAAACGCACCGTTTCCGTGCTACAGCCATTTCAAAACGTGTTTAGTAGCTTTTGTTTTTAGGCGCCTGCAGTGCAAAATATGTCTTCTAACGACATGATTATTACGAATTCCAATCACCTGCACCTCTCTTTAAATAGTTTTTATTTTATAACTTATTCAAGATGAGCCCATTTCGGCATATTGCCATAGTCAGGTGCTCTGTAAATACATAAGTATTTATCTTAATATAATGGTGTGTAACTTTGATTAGAAAAGCTATAATATGTCGTTCGGTGTTTAACTTACATGTAATATCGTTGATCCCATGTCCTGTCTTTCTTTTTTTTTTTTTAATTGTTAGTTTCTCCTTAGATGTATACTGGAGACGTGTATCTGATTTATGCCGAAATGGGCTCATCGTGATTAATTTATAAAATTGTAGCTGGCTGGAACTGCTCATACCCATGTCATTACAAGACCAAAAATGGTTCAAATGGCTCTGAGCACTATGGGACTTAACTAACCTAAGGACATCACACACACCCATGCCCGAGGCAGTATTCGAACCTGCGACGGTAGCGGTCGCGCGGTATCAGACTGTAGCGCCTAGAACCGCTCGGCCACCAGGCCGACAAGATATGTTCACTGGGTGAGTTTGCAACAGAGTAGAGGTACTTACGTCGGATTGGCTGATGTCATTTCACGTCGGTCCTACGTCTTTGGCCTGGTTAGAGCCTCATTCACGTGTCAGTGTGTTACAGCATCATGGCTGCGTACACGTTTGCAGAATACGTGGCGAAGCTAACGGTAATGGACGAGCTGCTCGTCGCCTTTATCAAGATCGTTATGCACAACGTGCGACTCCATCGCATACCGTTTTCGCCACAATTATGCAATCGATTCGAGAAAGGCGGACCTTTACAATCAGCTGGCGCGACTGTGGCGCTCCAAGGAGACGGCGCACTCCCCAACTGAAAGCGCCCGTACTGCGTCATGCTGGACAGGACTCGTCAACAAGACCACGAGCATTTGCGCGTGCAATGGCTGCTGCTCCTAATACCGTCTGACATGTTGTGGATGACCAACAACGACAGTTATACCACCTTCAGCACTCCATACCACCTCTAACACTCACAGACACATCAGTGAGACTCGAAACTAGGTCAGAGAGGAAGGACAGACGTCAAATAGCATCAGCCAATAGAACGTCAGCACCCCATCCCCTCCCAACCACGACTACCCTTTTGCAAACCCACCTAGCAGACGTGTTTTCAATTCCTATTCAAAATATTATGTACTCAATCCCCTCTACAAGTGCAAGAGTTTGTAACTGGAATTTCCTAACACCCCGTATCAAATGGTCGTCATCTTAGAACAGTGCGCACAACCACACGCCTGGTGGCGGTGCAGGCACGTGACACGGTAACAAAAATGTGTAAATGGAGCTGACAAGGAGGGAAGGTGTGGGCTGCAAGAGGGGCAATACATTGAGGTAAGGGACTCTGGCAAAGAGCAGGTTTTTACTAAGCAAAGCCTGTAAACCAGTATATCGAAAACGGCGAAGCTGGTCGGATGCTGACGTGCTACTGGGGTGTGCATCCACTGTCAGAGGTAGGACAGTGAAACTACCTCTACAGGTTAAAAGATTGTATGCCTACGATTCTTCACAGAACATGGGGTTCGGAGGCTTGCCTGCTCTGTAAAGTAGGGTAGCGCCTCTGCCGAAAGAACACAATGCTGGTGCACGCACGAGTGTTTCACAGCACACCGTTCATCATACTATGTTGAACAGAGGGGTCCGTATGCAGACCATCCCTACCTGTTCACATGTTGACCCAATGACATAGCCAATTAGGATTGCAGTGGGCACAGGACCATCGGGATACGACCTTCAGTCAATGGAAACGTGCCGGCTTTTGGGGGAAAATCACATTTTTGTTACAATAGGTCGATTGGCGGCTCCACAAACTCCGTCATTTAGCTGACTGGCAGCTTTAATTTTTGTGCACGCGTCACGGATTCAGGCTGGTGGGAGCAGTATTATGCTATGGCAGACATTCTCCTGAGCTTGCGTGGAACCTGCGATAGTAATCGAAGACACTCTGACAACTGCGAACCAGCTGTATCCCTTCATGCTTGATGCCGTTCCCAATGGCGATGTCATCTTTGAGCAGTACAGGACGCCATCACCACGCACGCTAATCAGCGGCCCGTTATTTATGCGAATTACATGACTTGTGGCTAGACATCTAACGCCACATACCTCCACAAACCTACCAACAAACTGTCGGATCCCTGATACACAGAATCAGGAATTTATTTCGTTCCAAAGACGGACAAACAAGCGACTACGCAGTTGGTAATAATGCTTTGGCTAATAAATGTAGGTTCAGAAAGAAACTGAGCTATAGATAGTTTTTTTTTGTCTTCAAGTACTATAATTCGTAAGTAATTTGTCTCGTTGGTTGTCTGATTACTTCTGTATTTTTACGACTAAAGATGTTACTGAAAAGACGTCGCCATTTCGCTGGATGCCGTGTCACGGTGTGGGACCAGGGGAGGGGTGTTGGTCTTCCTCGGGGCCGGTCTTGTGGCCGTTCTAATTATCGATTAGCGCACTCTTAATTACGACACCCGCCAGCGGAGACCTTTCATCTGACTTGAAAGCAATGTCACCCTCCCTGCCATTTCTGCTCGAATGGCCCTGAATATTAAGACGGGACGGACTGCCATCTAGAAATTGGAAACCAATACGATGTTCCCAGGCGAAAGCTTATAATTACTGCGATGCATCGATGTCAAGCGATGGCCTGTAGCCCAAAAGAGTTGGTGTTTTCATTTCTGCCGCTGATGCAACACTGGCACAGGCGGGATGAAAGGCAACGAAGGGTGTGAAGCATCCTACACCCACACCGAGGTGCTAGCCAAATACAAGCTCAGAAACCACTCCCTCCTCTCCCCCCCCCCCACCCCCAAATCGCTCTCTCTCTCTCTCTCTCTCTCTCTCTCTCTCTCACTCACTCACTCACACACACACACACACACACACACACACACACACACACACACACACACTTGTTTATAGCTGAGTGGTGAGCGCGACACAACGTCAATCCTATGGCCCAGGTTCGATTCCCGGTTGGGTCGGAGATTTTCTCCACTCAGGGACTGGGTGATGTGTTGTCCTAATCATCATCATTTAATCCCCATCGACGCGCAAGTCGCCCAAGTGGCGTCAAATCGAATTACTTGCACCCGGCGAACGGTCTACCCGACGGGAGGCCCTAATCACACGACATTTACATTTATCTCATATGGTTTGGATTCGTAGAGCCAATCAATGTCGCTACACCGAATAAATGTTGGAAACAGAGGTTTACTTGTGGTTTAATCCGTGAGACCTTCTGCACAGCAAGGATCCACGTACTTCTGCTATGATTTCTAATTAGCCTTCCCGTTCGAAAGGAGGAATTAATAAGTATGGAGACACAGGGAATCTGTTCGTCGTAAAGTGGTGGGATGAGCACACAGATGTAACTTATCCTAACGCTGCACATAATGATGCGCACCGCCAAAAATGTTGTTACAGCGGTTTAAATATGACCTCAAAATTTATGTGCCTATTTTCTATGGTAAGTGTCCCCCCACTTTCTGAGTTCCATCAGACATTAGCAACATTCCCTACAAAGAGAAACAACTTATTTAATTTTAGAGCGGAAAAGAAGAAAAAAGTTCGCTGAATACGAAAGTCAAAAAGTTACGCTTCATTAACGTTCACCTAAATAGGGTACATGTTTTTGTACAGGCTGAAAACAGTAACAAATAATGAATCATTTAGAAGCTGCGTACTTCAAACAATTTGTATATTATTTTCGGTTTCGTATCGGGCAATGCAGGTCGTAAGTCATGCCTTAAGCGGGTATCCCTCCTTCAACACACGAAAAACACTTGATTTGCGTGAACTTTTTTTGAGTAAAATAAAAAGTAATGATAAATCAGATGATCTAGTTTTATTCCTTACACTTTTGTCTTTAAGTTATCATTTTTGTGTCCGTGTAAGCGCTACTCCAGGTGGAAGGATCACTTCAGGTCGAGAATTGTTTATTGGCGGAAACTCCCGACATCCTTTTATTACACCTGTGACAAAATAATGTTATACACGTCTTTTTCAAATACTTTCTATCAGCACGATAGATCTATCAGTACGATAATCGAAAAATGTTAAGTTCTAACAAACCGGTGCCGTGTTCGCTAGCAAAATCGCGACAAAAGCGTGCACCGAAAATAGACGTTTGAAAAAATCGCAAAACGGCAGCGTACGCGGCCATCGAACTCAGTTTGGAATGCTAGCACCAAACTCAGAAAAACATGTACGTCTGTTTCCCAACAATCTGAACAGCGTTACGAGATAAACGGGTCTGAAGTTTTGTGTTATAGTTTTTGGTGGTTAAGTTAAACATACATGTATTCAGCGATCCCTGGACCAAACATCAATTCTTCCAGATGGGAAAAGAGGTCCTCCACCATGGTGGTGGTGTGGGCTTCTTCGCAATCTTCTGTCACCTGTTGCGCTGCTCGCCCAATAAGCTCTACGCCTGCTTTTGTACAGATGCTCCAGTCTGAAGCGCGGACACGTTCATCATTTTCATAATGCTTGTTTGGCCGTCCTTGAAATCGCTTGTCGTCACCTTTTTTTGCGTGAGTGGCTTTCGGAGGCACCTTTTCACAAATCGCCTTGTAATTCGATAACGGAGTTTCTGGCCAATTTTTACGACAATGGGATGATGCAGTCCCCAGTTCGTCGCCGACGTTATGTAACTATTTTTGAAACGCCTCTGTCGTTATGAAAATAGTGTAAATACGTAGACTGTCTGGTTAGGTGTTCCTAATTTTGATAAGACAAAGTACAAGCACCTTACGAATCCTGTTTTCCCCGCGCCTCTCCTCCACATAGCGACAGCTGCTGTATACACCTCCTGCCTCTACCCTGCGCCATATAAAACCAGACAGACTTACTGTTTGTAAATCACTTGATTGCTGGACTCCATACCACTAAACCGACAGAAGTCGAAGATTTCAGTCGTCACTGCTTTGTGCTGGACTACTGACAACCTCTGAAATAAATCAATAACAATGCTGCCTGTAGCACTGTAGTTGCCTTTACAGTTCTGTACTGTCAGTTCGTTTTTCTGCTCTACGATAAGAAATAGTAAGTTAATTCCCAATCCAAATTAAATGGAAGGTCAGCTTTGGCCGTAATATTGATGGTTTCACAATAGAGTTATTGTGATCGCTTCTCAGTTTTGGTTACTGATAACTTGATACCAGTGTTCATGAGTTTAATTTGTACACCACTGCACTGAAGATGTTCACTATGTGATTGAAAATCGATTTTGCTATCAATAAACCATCAATATTACGGCCAACGCCGACCTTCCTTATAATTTAACATATATGGTCGTCGTGCACACAGCACTCCATGGAGTTTCCATGTCTGATTTTTACTGTGATAGATGCTCGGTAGGGAGCATAAAGCACTAAGTTTTGTAAACTGACGAACTCAAGAAGCTGTAGTTACTACTTTCACTGCAGAAGTTGTGGCTTCCACTGGATTGCGTCAGCCGTTAAAGCTTACGTTTGAAGTACAATTATTGTCTACACACAAAATAAGTATTAGGGTATAACGAAATAGGTGGTACGATCGGTAGCCGAGTGCTCATTGCGCCTGACTCTCATGCGGAAGATCCGGGTTCTATTGCCGCTACTGCTACGGATGTCTGCTTGTTGGGGTCCGCTCAGACTCGTGATTCTCGAGATTGCGAAATGTTTCTTGTTATTTCTTTTTTTGTCTGGTTTCTCCCTATTTATTTGGCGACGTGATAATGTATAATGAGAGATAATTGTGTCTCTTACAAGAAAAGGTAACTACCTCGTGAAAGACAATATTCGCCAAAGATCTAGGGAATATATTTTAAACATCAATACTTTTCGAAAATGTATGGGTGGCGAGTGTAAGGCCATTGAAAAGGTGAAGGTGCAACGATCATTTGTCATCTTCTTGTTAACTTATCTGAGCGGATGTATGGTAAGTTGCGTAATCCTTAAATTTTTGCTGGATAAATGTTATTTGTCTCCGTATATTTTGTCGAGTTCATTATTAACCTAGAGCAGCACCTTGCCTGCCTAACAATTATTTAATTTACATTGTGATTTGTATATGTTTCTGGGAAAAAAAAAGGGGGAGGAGGGTGGCGGATTCTTCGAACATGAAGGATTGGACACTGTTGGTGATATTTTGTTAATTGCCTTGCTAGTGAGGGTCAGAACCAAAATGTAAAACGACAAAGAAAGTTCGCACGCCAGAAGCTCCCGCAGACTTCGCCGAAGAATTACTCAGAGCCCAAAAACGTCTGCACGTAAACAGGCCCAACAGGTGCACGTAGGTAGGAGGAGTCGCCTGCGGAAATTGAAAAGTCTTAAGCTGCTGGATACCGTGTGACGGTTGTGCAGCATTTACGGGAGGATGTCAGTCAGAGACTTGTACATTACAGCACGTGGATTCTGAATAAAATGAACGATTGTTTCCTAGACCCTTTCCATTACATCATGAGTTATGAAGCACGGTTTCATCTTTCAGTCATGTGAATTTACGGAACACGAGGTACTGCTCAGCGGAGAACCTTAGCATTGTGTGTCAGCAGCCATTCCATGATGGAATAATCGCCGTTGCTGCGATGTAACAGGGACGCACGTAATTGGGCCGATATTTTTTGACACTTCCCTCAATACGGTTGCATATATGGAAAGTTTTGATACAGTTTGAGCTCCACTTACTGAATTTTAAAGACCATACGGCTTCTTCCAGTAAGATTAGGCAACTTGCCACACGTCTGAGGTGTCCCTGGAACGAGTCTACAACGTCTTCACAGAAGGAACGAACTGTCAGCATACATTTATGGCCACCACGTTCACCAGATATAACAACATGTGATTTTTTTTTTTTCCTGTGGGTCACTTGAAGTGCAATTTTGAATTGTGAGTAAGTGTAAGTCCATTTCAGCTCTTTGTTTTTGTAATTTCAATGCATTTCCTTTATACTTAGGCGAAATACTTTTATATCCGCCACCCTTCATAACGCAAAAGAATATGAAAAAATTCGAGGAAGGGCTAGAGTAAGGTGATCTGTTAACAAGAATTAGAGGAACAGCGATATGCTGTACTGCAATGCGGTATTTAAACAGAAATTGTCCATCCTCAATGTGGGTTACATTCGTATCGCGACTGTCTTACTACACTGAAGCTCTACAGAAAGTGGTATAGGCATATGTGTTCAAATACAGAGATATGTAAACAGGTAGAATAAGGCGCTGCGGTCGGCAACGCCTATATAAGAGAACAAGTGTCTGGTTGTTAGATCAGTTACTGCTGCTACAATGGCAGGTCATCAAGATTTAAGTGAGTTTGAACGTGGTGTTACAATCGGCGCACGAGCTGTGGGATACAGCATCTCCGAGGTAGCTATGAAGTGGGGATTTATCCGTACGACCATTCCACGAGGGTACTGTGCCTATCAGGAATCCGGTAAAACATCCAATCTGTGACATCCCTGCGGCCGGAGAAAGACGAATGACTACTGAAGAGAAACGTTCAACGAGACAGAAGTGCAACCCTTCCGCATATTGCTTCAGATTTCAATGCTGGGCCATCAACAAGTGTCAGCGTGCAAACCATTCAACTAAACATCATCGACATGGGTTTTCGGAGGACAACACAAAGCTTTACGCCTCGCCTGGACTCATCAACACTGGAATTTGACTCTTGATGACTAAATATGTTGCCTGGTCGGATGAGTCTCGTTTCAAATAGTGTCGAGGGATGGACGTGTACGGGTATGGAGACAATCTCACGAATCCAAGGACCCTGCATGTCAGCAGGGGACTGTTCAAGCTGGTGCAGTCTCTATAATAGTGTGGGGCGTGTGCAGCAGGAGCGGTATGGACTCCTGATATGTCTAGATATGACTCTTGACAGGTGACATGTACGTACGCTTCCTGTCTGATCACCTGCATCCATTCATGTACATTGTGCATTCCTACGGACTTGGGCAGTTCCAGCAGGACAATGCGACAGCCCATACGTCTAGAATTGCTGCAGAGTGGCTCCAGGAAGACTCTTCTGAATTTTAACATCCGTTGGCCATCAAACTTCCCAGACATGAACATTATTGAACATATCTGGAATGCAACGTGCTGTTCAGAATAGATCTCCGCCTCCTCGTACTCTAACGTATTTATGGATAGCCCTGCAGGATTCGTTGCGTCAGTTCCCTCCAGCACTTCCTCAGACATCATTCGAGTTGATGCCACGTCGTGCTGCGGCACTTCTGCGTGCTCGCGGGGGCACTACACTATTTACGCCGGTGTACCAGTTTCTTCGGCTCTTCAGTATAATTTGAGTTACATAATTTACAAATTGCTAAATTAATGTCGCGCCTTTGCGACACCTATACAGTAATGTTATCATTGTTAGACAGGTTAAGAACGCCACACCACCGCCATCGTCCTCAGGAGCTAAGAAAAATGTTCAAATGTGTGTGAAATCTTATGGGACTTAACTGCTAAGGTCATCAGTCCCTAAGCTTACACACTACTTAACCTAAATTATCCTAAGGACAAATACACACACCCATGCCCGAGGGAGGACTCGAACCTCCGCCGGGACCAGCCGCACAGTCCATGACTGCAGCGCCTTAGACCGATCGGCTAACCCCACGCGGCTCAGGAGCTAAGACTTACGATTCCCTGAGCTGGCAAGGTGGCTGCTCCATACACGCAGGGAAACCGTGTACGCATGGTGAATGTTGTTTTTAGGGACCCGGCTCGGTACAGAGTAATCGTATTAGGTTTGACTTCTTACGGACTTCCACTGAAACATCTTCACAGCAGTACAAATAACAATGGCATGCGGTGTGTGTTATGTTTGGAAACAGTCTTGCCCCATTCACTCACGGTGCTTGGTGTTGACAACAGCTAGGTCTATTTTGCCCTTCAAAATCAACCTTGCCTTCAGTACACCTCGGGTCTGTTTTGGGTCGGGTATCACGGCATTGTTAGTAGTATCTTAACAGTGGTACAGTGTGGATGAGATTCTGGTGAACTGGCCGATACACGTCTCACAAATGGCTTCACTGAATGCTGCGGAATAGCGGCACAACGGCGTCTTGTTGAGCTTTTCCCACTGCGACGACAACCGCATAACAGTACTGTGGCTGTGGGACTGTGTTTGGAGGTCACTTTTGTACGGAATAACTCGGAAGATAAGCCCACTAGTGAAAAAGAATTCTACGTTTAATTTTCTTCCTATCTTTAGTATTCGCGTAGCGACAGAGAGAATATGAAAATCTAGCATGTCGTTTTTTAAAGGCAAGGTATAGAATTTCGGAATGCGTAAAACAACATAGATTGGACCAGTTTAATCATCCCGTCTGGCAAAATAGCTATAATTAAAATCATATTGAAAAGACTAATTTCTTTTCGTTCTTAAAGGATAATCGATTCTCTTTGTTTTCCTCCCCGTGCTAAAAGTTAAAGTCTGGGGTTACTGTCACCAGGGACACATGTATGGAGGAAGCTTGCAGAGAGTATTGAGGTAGGAAGAGGTAAGTATGTTTGAAGAGAAAACAAATTGGATGATGTGTCTATAGAGCAATCGCCTCGTTATACATGTCTTTTTACGGCACTTCCGCCGTCGATGTTGTGTCATATTTTTTCGGTGAAAGGCAGTGACCATTTTCCTAATTTCCGCCTCGTCGCTCCTCTGGCCAGGTACACGTGGAGAAGGCTTGCCTTTCACTCGTTCGCCGGCCGCAGTGGCGCCGTCATGTTTGCCGTGTCGGACGCCGAATCCCTGATGCGAATTCGCATTGAGTGCAGGAAGCGGCAGATCAATGCAGCGGCCGGCGGCGCTGAGTGGCGGCACTTTGTGGGCGGCCGCCCCTGTCAGAGGCACGGTGTTCGGCTCGCGGCAAACACCAACACGAACACAAACACAAACAACGCCGGTGGCAGGCGGTGCCACCCCAGCCCCCACGCCCTACCACAGCCGGCGCCTTTGTGTCGCCGCCGCTCTTCCTGCAGCCGTAGTGAAAGCGTTTACCCGGTAATGACTTCTTGCAAATTAGTGTACGATTCTCCCCTGCCGCAGCAGTGCTTACCTTCACTTCTCGCGGGTGAATGACTGTAAGTAAAAGGAACATACGCATGTAGCTATTTTCGTCGAGCGGTGTTTCCTTTTGGTGCGGGGACAAAGCCACGAAAATGAACATTATATATAGTCTGATTGTAGATGTCACGCGGAAAAGAACTAGGTCACAGTAGGGTCAAAAGAAATTATTTTCGGCACAGTGTCCACAATCGAGAATGAACCCGCAGCTAAAACGTCGTTGTCGAATGATGTGCACAATGACGTATTGTAATGAATGTATTTGAAAATGCAGCTATTTTGTTCTATTGATTATGTTCAGTTGAATATAGCACTGTTTACTTTATCAAATGCTACATTTTCATAATATATGAAAGTACTATATTGCTTATGCTCAACAGGGTTAATTTATTGAGTTAACAGGTTTCCTTCTTACAAAATCATCACATCGGACTTTAACAGACTATTGTGCCAAAGAAGTTACCACATTTATATGTTTCATTGAAAAAGATATTACACATCTAGACTCAGGCACAAACACACACTAAATGTAATTTTTGACAATGCAATCTTAAAGGTAACAAATTTGCAGTACTACCACACCGTCAAAGATGACACTTACTTTGTGTTCCCTCATATTTCTCCCTTATTATCTATTTATTTCTGTTTATACTATTGAGGTTGGTTATGTGGTCCACATGTACTATTCTTGCATTTGTCAATCTTTCTTTCAATTGTTTTCTGTATCACATTCCATGTTTAATATCTCTTGAAATAGCATTGTCAAAAATTTTATTTTATTTTATTTTATTGGGTTTGTTTATTGATGTAAACTGATACGTGGGCATGGTTTAGTGTTAGTGTTTTTCTTATTTGCTCTTTTTATTTTTATTTATTGTTCAACCTTTTCCCTTTTAAATTGTGTTACCACCACTCTGTAAGACATGACACTTCCTGTGTGCTTGTGCATCAGTTTAGATGTTTAACACCTTTTCCACTTTTGTTTCCATTCTTCTGTGACAATAGTTACTTAAAGCTCGATGATGGACTTGTAAGCCTATGATCGGTTAAAGCAATACATTAATCCTGTAAGACGTAAGCAATGTGGTACTTATAGTTTATTATAATGGTGTTCTACCATGAATAGACGCAAGAGTCAGTTGTCATGCTTACTTCCATTCATTGTTAGAGGAGGACGACGGTTCAATCCCGTCTCCAGCCATCCTGATTTAGGTTTTCCGTGATTTCCCTAAATCGCTTCAGGCAAATGCCGGGATGGTTCCTTTGAAAGGGCACGGCCGATTTCCTTCCCAATCCTTCCCTAACCCGAGCATGAGCTCCGTCTCTAATGACCTCGTTGTCGACGGGACGTTAAACACTAACGACCACCACCACCACCAGCATTGTTAGAGTAGATCCACGAAGTAGCAGCTCATAATAAGTAATGTTTATTTATGATAAACTGTTTCGGCTTTGTCGCCATTTTCAAGTACTTGCAAATAACACGTTTGGTTAGAACAGGTATGGATTTAATGTCATTTAAAGTACCCCCCCCCCCCATGAACCATGGACCTTGCCGTTGGTGGGGAGGCTTGCGTGCCTCAACGATACAGATAGCCGTACCGCAGGTGCAACCACAACGGAGGGGTGTCTGTTGAGAGGCCAGACAAACGTGTGGTTCCTGAAGAGGGGCAGCAGCCTTTTCAGTAGTTGCAGGGGTAACAGTGTGGATGATTGACTGATCTGGCCTTGTAACACTAACCAAAATGGCCTTACAGTTCTGGTACTGCGAACGGCTGAAATCAAGGGGAAACTACAGCCGTAATTTTTCCCAAGGGCATGCAGCTTTACTGTATGATTAAATGATGATGGCGTACTCTTGGGTAAAATATTCCGGAGGTAAAATAGTCCCCTATTCGGATATGCGGGCGGGGACTACTCAAGAGGATGTCGTTATCAGGAGAAAGAAAACTGGCGTTCTACGGATCGGAGCGTGGAATGTCAAACCCCTTAATCGGGAAGGTAAGTTAGAGAATTTAAAAATGGAAATGGATAGGTTAAAGTTAGATGTAGTGGGAATTAGTGAAGTTCGGTGGCAGGAGGAACAAGACCTTTGGTCAGGTGAATACAGGGTTATAAATACAAAATCAAATAGGGGTAACACAGGAGTAGGTTTAATAATGAATAAAAAAAAATAGGAGTACGGGTAAGCTACTACAAGCAGCATAGTGAACGCATTATTGTGGCGAAGATAGACACGAAGCCCACGCCTACTACAATAGTACAAGTTTATATGCCAAATAGCTCTGCAGATGACGAAGAAATTGATGAAATGTATGATGAGATAAAAGAAATTATTCAGATAGTGAAGGGAGACGAAAATTTAATAGTCATGGATGACTGGAATTCAAGAGAAGTAAACATAGTAGGTGAATATGCATTGGGGCTAAGAAATGAAAGAGGAGGCCGCCTGGTAAAATTTTGCACAGAGCATAACTTAATCATAGCTAACATTTGGTTTAAGAATCATGAAAGAAGGTTGTGTACATGGAAGAACAATGGAGATCCTAAAATTTATCAGATAGATCATATAATGGTACGACAGAGATTTAGGAACCAGGTTTTAAATTGTAAGACATTTCCAGGGGCAGATGTGGACTCTGACCACAATCTATTGGTTATGAACTGTTGACTAAAACTGAAGGAACTGCAAAAAGGTGGGAATTTAAGGAGATGGGACCTGGATTGTTATTGTTGTTGTTGTGGTCTTCAGTCCTGAGACTGGTTTGATGCAGCTCTCCATGCTACTCTATCCTGTGCAAGCTTCTTCATCTTCCAGTACCTACTGCAACCTACATCCTTCTGAATCTGCTTAGTGTATTGATCTCTTGGTCTCCCTCTACGATTTTTACCCTCCACGCTGCCCGCCAATGCTAAATTTGTGATCCCTTGATGCCTCAAAACATGTCCTACCAAACGATCCCTTCTTCTAGTCAAGTTGTGCCACAAACTTCTCTTCTCCCCAATCCTATTAAATACCTCCTCATTAGTTACGTGATCTACCCACCTTATCTTCAGCATTCTTCTGTAGCACCACATTTCGAAAGCTTCTATTCTCTTCTTGTCCAAACTGGTTATCGTCCATGTTTCACTTCCGTACATGGCTACACTCCATACAAATACTTTCAGAAACGACTTCCTGACACTTAAATCTATACTCGATGTTTACAAATTTCTCTTCTTCAGAAACGATTTCCTTGCCATTGCCAGTCTACATTTTATATCCTCTCTACTTCGACCATCATCAGTTATTTTGCTCCCCAAATAGCAAAACTCCTTTACTACTTTAAGTGTCTCATTTCCTAATCTAATACCCTCAACATCACCCGACTTAATTCGACTACATTCCATTATCCTCGTTTTGCTTTTGTTGATGTTCATCTTATATCCTCTCTTCAAGACACCATCCATTCGGTTCAACTGCTCTTCCAAGTCCTTTGCTGTCTCTGACAGAATCACAATGTCATCGGCGAACCTCAAAGTTTTTATTTCTTCTCCATGGATTTTAATACCTACTCCGAATTTTTCTTTTGTTTCCTTTACTGCTTGCTCAATATACAGATTGAATAACATCGGGGAGAGACTACAAACCTGTCTCACTCCCTTCCCAACCACTGCTCCCCTTTCATGTCCCTCGACTCTCATAACTGCCATCTGGTTTCTGAACAAATTGTAAATAGCCTTTCGCTCCCTGTATTTTACCCCTGCCACCTTTAGAATTTGAAAGAGAGTATTCCAGTTAACATTGTCAAAAGCTTTCTCTAAGTCTACAAATGCTAGAAACGTAGGTTTGCCTATCCTTAATCTTTCTTCTAAGATAAGTCGTAATGTCAGTATTTCCTCACGTGTTCCAGTATTTCTGCGGAATCCAAACTGATCTTCCCCGAGGTCGGCTTCTACTAGTTTTTCCATTCGTCTGTAAAGAATTGATGTTAGTATTTTGCAGCTGTGGCTTATTAAACTGATTGTTCGGTAATTCTCACATCTGTCAACACCTGCTTTCTTTGGGATTGGAATTATTATATTCTTCTTGAAGTCTGTGGGTATTTCGCCTGTTTCATACATCTTGCTCACCAGATGGTAGAGTTTTGTCATGACTGGCTCTCCCAAGGCCGTCAGTAGTTCCAATGGAATGTTGTCTACTCTGGGGGCCTTGTTTCGACTCAGGTCTTTCAGTGCTCTGTCAAACTCTTCACGCAGTATCTTATCTCCCATTTCATCTTGATCTACATCCTCAAGTACATCGCCCTTGTGCAGACCCTCTATATACTCCTTCCACCTTTCTGCTTTCCCTTCTTCGCTTAGAACTGGGTTTCCATCTGAGCTCTTGATTTTCATACAAGTGGTTCTCTTATCTCCAAAGAATTTTCCTGCAGGCAGTATCTATCTTACCCCTAGTGAGATAAACCTCTACATCCTTACATTTGTCCTCTAGCCATCCCTGCTTAGCCATTTTGCACTTCCTGTCGATCTCATTTTTGAGACGTTTGTATTCCTTTTAGCCTGCTTCATTTAATGCATTTCTATATTTTCTCCTTTCATCAATTAAATTCAATATTTCTTCTGTTACACAAGGATTTCTACTAGCCCTCGTCTTTTTACCTTCTTGATCCTCTGCTGCCTTCACTACTTCATCCCTCAAAGCTACCCATTCTTCTTCTACTGTATTTCGTTCCCCCATTCCTGTTAATTGTTCTCTTATGCTCTCCCTGAAACTCTGTACAACCTCCGGTTCTTTCAGTTTATCCAGGTCCCATCTCCTTAAATTCCCACCTTTTTGCAGTTTATTCAGTTTTAATCTACAGGTCATAACCAATAGATTGTGGTCAGAGTCCACATCTGCCCCTGGAAATGTCTTACAATTTAAAACCTGGGTCCTAAATCTTCTGTCTTACCATTATATAATCTATCTGATAAATTTTAGGATCTCCATTGTTCTTCCATGTACACAACTTTCTTTCATGATTCTTAAACCAGGTGTTAACTATGATTAAGTTGTGCTCTGTGCAAAATTCTACCAGGCGTCTTCCTCTTTCATTTCTTAGCCCCAATCCATATTCACCTACTATGTTTCCTTCTCTCCCTTTTCCTACACTCGAATTCCAGCCACCCATGACCATTAAATTTTCGTCTCCCTTCACTATCTGAATAATTTCTTCTATTTCATCATACATTTCTTCAATTTCTTCGTCATCTGCAGAGCTAGTTGGCATATAAACTTGTACTACTGTAGTAGGTGAGGGCTTCGTAACTATCTTGGCCACAATAATGCGTTCATTAAGCTGTTTGTAGTAGCTAACCCGCGTTCCTATTTTCCTATTCATTATTAAACCTACTCCTGCATTACCCCTATTTGACTTAGTGTTTATAACCCTGTCGTCACCTGACCAGAAGTCTTGTTCCTCCCGCCACCGAACTTCACTAATTCCCACAATATCTAACTTTAACCTATCCACTTCCCTTTTCAAATTTTCTAACCTACCTGCCCGATTAAGGGACCTGACATTCCACGCTCCGATCCGTAGAACGCCAGTTTTCTTTCTCCTGATAACGACATCCTCTTGAGTAGTCCCCGCCCGCATATCCGAATGGGGGACTATTTTACCTCCGGAATATTTAACCCAAGAGGACGCCATCATCATTTAATCATACAGTGAAGCTGCATTCCCTCGGAAAAAATTACGGCCGTAGTTTCCCCTTGCTTTCAGCCGTTCGCAGTACCAGCACAGCAAGGCCGTTTTGGTTATTGTTACAAGGCCAGATCAGTCAATCATCCAGACTGTTGCCCTTGCAACTACTGAAAAGGCTGCTGCCCCTCTTCTGGAACCACACGTTTGCCTGGCCTCTCAACACATACCCCTCCGTTGTGGTTGTACCTACGTTACTTCTATCTGTATCTTTGAGGCACGCAAGCCTCCCCACCAACATCAAGATCCGGATAAACTGACTAAACTAGAGGTTGTACAGGGTTTTCGTAGAGCATAAGGGAACAATTGACAGGAATGGGGGAAAGAAATACAGTAGAAGAAGAATGGGTAGATTTGAGGGATGAAGTAGTGAAGGCAGCAGATGATCAAGTAGGTAAAAAGACGAGGGCTAGTAGAAATCCTTGGGTAACACAAGAAATATTGAATTTAATTGATGAAAGAAGAAAATATAAAAACACAGTAAATGAAGCAGGCAAAAGGGAATACAAACGTCTCAAAAATGAGGTCGACAGGAAGTGCAAAATGGCTAAGCAGGGATGGCTAGAGGACAAATGTAAGGATGTAGATATCTATCTCACTAGTGGTAAGATAGATACTGCGTACAGGAAAATTAAAGAGACCTTTGGAGAAAGGAGAACCACTTGCATGAGTATCAAATGCTTTGATGGAAACCCAGTTCTAAGCAAAGAAGGGAAAGCAGAAAGGTGGAAGGAGTATATAGAGGGTCTATACAAGGGCGATGTACTTGAGGACAATATTATGGAAATGGAAGAGGATGTAGATAAAGATGAAATGGGAGGTATGATATTGCGTGAAGAGTTTGACAGAGCACTAAAAGACCTAAGTAGAAACAAGGCACCGGAAGTAGACAACATTCCATTAGAACTACTGACAGCCTTGGGAGAGCCAGTCCTGACAAAACTCTACCATCTGGTGAGCAAGATTTAAGAGATAGGCGAAATACCCACAGATTTCAAGAAGAATATAATAATTCCAATCCCAAAGAAAGCAGGTGTTCACAGATGTGAAAGTTACCGAACTATCAGTTTAATAAGTCACAGTTGCAAAATACTAACGCGAGTTCTTTACAGGCGAATGGAAAAACTGGTAGAAGTCGACCTCGGGGAAGATCAGTTCGGATTCCGTAGAAAAATTGGAACACGTGAGGCAATACTGACCCTACGACTTATCTTAGAAGCTAGATTAAGAAAAGGCAAACCTACGTTTCTAGCATTTGTAGACTTAGAGAAAGGTTTTGACAATGTTGACTGGACTACTCTCTTTCAAATTCTGAAGGTGGCAGGGGTAAAATACAGGGAGCGAAGGACTATTTACAATTTGTACAGAATGCACATGGCAGTTATAAGTCAAGGGGTATGAAAGGGAAGCAGTGGTTGGGAAGGGAGTGAGACAGGGTTGTAGCCTATCCCCGATGTTATTCAATCTGTATATTGAACAAGCAATAAAGGAAACGAAAGAAAAGTTCGGAGTAGGTATTAAAATCCATGGAGAAGAAATAAAAACTTTAAGGTTCGCAGATGACATCGTAATTCTCTCAGAGACAGCAAAGGACTTGGAAGAGCAGTAGAACGGAATGGGCAGTGTCTTCAAAGGAGGATATAAGGTGAACATCAACAAAAGCAAAACGAGGATAATGGAATGTAGTGAATTAAGTCGGGTGATGCTGAGGGAATTAAGATTAGGAAATGAGACACTTAAAGTAGTAAAGGAGTTTTGCTATTTAGGGAGCAAAATAACTGATGATGGTCGAAGTAGAGAGGATATAAAATGTAGACTGGCAATGGCAAGGAAAGCGTTTCTGAAGAAGAAAAATTTATTAACATAGAGGAAGTCGTTTCTGAAAGTATTTGTATGAAGTGTAGCGATGTATGGAAGTGAAACGTGGACGATAAATAGGTGAGACAAGAATAGAATAGAAGCTTTGAAAATGTGGTGCTACAGAAGAATGCTGAAGATTAGATGGATAGATCACATAACTAATGAGGAGGTATTGAATAGAATTGGGGAGAAGAGGAGCTTGTGGCTCAACTTGACTAGAAGGACATGTTCTGAGACATCGAGGGATCACCAAGTTAGTATTGGAGGGTAGGGTGGAGGGTGAAAATCGTAGAGGGAGACCAAGAGATGAATACACTAAGTAGATTCAGAAGGATGTAGGCTGCACTAGGTACTGGGAGATGAAGGAGCTTGCACAGGATAGAGTAGCATGGAGAGCTCAGGCCACAACAACAACAACATATTAAAGTAGCTGTACTGTACTCACGTCTTGACTGATGTGACCATATTGTGTCTTTTTAACTGTCACTGTTTCAATACGATGATAAATGATGTTAAGATGCTAAAACCAAAATGTCAATTACGATATGACAGTAATGTGAGAGTACCGCTCTTACGACTCTATGTGTTTACAAATCTTGTGCAGATGAAGAGCGATATTATTTTATTAAATCAATTTGTTACGATTGCCTATGGTTGTTGCATATGTTTCTTCTGATTTCTCCATTTTCGTTTTCTAAAAGTTTAATGACGTATTTGAGGTAGTACTTGTGTCTATATTCTGTATGTGCTGTGTTGGCAGAAGAGCCAACACCATGTTGCTAGAGGAGGCCGAAATGCACGCGTTTAATTACACGCAGACTGGCTTGAGGTCTGGAACAGTTAAGGGAATTTTTAGTAGCAAATAAAGTACGTAGTTGATGTAATACTTAACTTTAATCCATAACTGTAGAACATCGGTCTGACGGTACAGTAATAAGAAGCTCAATATAAACTGGTAATGGCGCCTTGCTAGGTCGTAGCAAATGACGTAGCTGAAGGCTAAGCTAACTATCGTCTCGGCAAATGAGAGCGTATTGGTCAGTGTAGCTTCGCTAGCAAAGTCGGCTGTACAAATGGGGCGAGTGCTAGGAAGTCTCTCTAGACCTGCCGTGTGGTGGCGCTCGGTCTGCAACCACTGACAGTGGCGACAGGCGGGTCCGACGTATACTAACGGACCGCGGCCGATTTAAAGGCTACCACCTAGCAAGTGTGGTGTCTGGCGGTGACACCACATTCCTCCCCCGCAAATCGGCGAACGGTTGTGTTATAAGGCTTCCTCCCGCCGTGGGGAGGACCCCATGTTGACGTATGCGACGAGGTGGGGAGCCTAACAACAGGCGAGGCTGTGCCACCCGCACCCGGCCATTCGGTCCGAGGGGAGCTAGGAAACGCCTGAAAACCTAGTCCAGGGTGCACGCCAACATGCGGTGTATGCGCCCGTAGATAGACAGTAGGGGCCGAAGGGTCGACCTCCATCGCGACGGGGTACCCGACGGGCGAAGACGCCATCTCGTCCGGAGCGGGCAAGAGTTCCATGTCGGAGGACAGCTGGTCCCAGGAAGCGATCGGCGCCGCGTGACCCAGGGAGGCGCCGGCGCCTGCAGCGACGCGTCCACTGCGGGCGGCGCCGGCGGGAGGACCGGCGGCGGCGGCGGCGACGCGTCGCCATGGGGCAAAATGGAAGGCATTGTCGGTAACACCTGTGGATGAGGCGAGCCAGTAGATGGGTCCCCAGGGCGCTGACCGGACGGCACCCTCGCTGTAAGCAGACGGGGAGCGGCAGAACCCGTGCGACGACACAGGCGCAGCTGATTGAGATGCCGACGCACCTCACCAGAGGCCTCCAAAACCATATACATAGTACGGCCGAGGCAGCGAAGGACGCGCCCTGCGAGCCAACGCCGTGAACCTCGATAGTTGCGATAGTAGACAACGTCGCCTGGAGCAAAAGCAGGTGGCTGCCGCTGCACAGGAACCTGATGCGGCGGATGTAGCAAAGACATCAAGGTTCGATGAGGACAACCGTGGAGCAACTCAGCCGGCGAGCGACCATCTCGGGGCTGAGAGCGATACGAGGACAAGAAGAGCAATAACGCGTCCTCCCGAGAATGCGACTCTTTCAACTTCAACATCTGTGACTTGAAACTCCTGACCAATCGTTCAGCGGCACCGTTTGACTGAGGCGAAAACGGCGTGGATGCAGAAGGACTGAAATTCTGCGGACATGAATTGTGGGCCATTGTTGGAAACAATAGTCTGTGGAAGACCTTCAATGCAAAAGATAGCGGATAACGCTTGGATGGTGGCAGATGACGTCTTGGAAGACATCCGGACAACAAAAGGAAAATTACTGAAGGAACCGACAACAACCAACCATCGAGCATTCCAGAACGGACCAGCAAAATCGATGTGTAAGCGTTGCACAGGGGAAGTGGCTTACGGCCATGTAAAGAATTTCCGCGGTGGTGCGGATTGTTGTTCGGCACACGCCATGCAAGAAGAGCACATATTCGTAGTCGCAGCATCGATTCCGAACCAAGTACAGTGCTGACGAGCAAGTTGTTTCGTTCGCACTATACCCCAATGTCCTTCGTGGAGCAGCCGTCATACAGAGGACTGTAACGAACGTGGGACCACGACCCTGGACTGATCATTATCAGAACGCAACAGCAAAACACCACGTCGTACAAAAAAGTCTCTCCTTGTGTGCAAAAAATCGGCGAACCAACGGATCCTCGATCCGTGACTTTCACAAGGGCCATTGCGTAGCAACAAAACGCAGAACGGTAGCAAGGACAGGGTCTGCAGCTGTGGCTGTAGCTACACGACGAAAATCAATGGGAAACGATTCGACCACGTCATCAGTTTCCGAGTCAATGAACATGCAAGTAAGTTCGGAAGAATCGAATGCTCTATCCTCAGCAACAGGCAAACGGGACAACGCATCGGCGTTTCCGTGCTTAGCAGTGGAAAGATACAAGATATCGTAGCGGTACTGTTGTTGTTGTTGTGGTCATCAGTCCTGAGACTGGTTTCATGCAGCTCTCCATGCTACTCTATCCTGTGCAAGCTTCTTCATCTCCCAGTACCTACTGCAACCTACATCCTTCTGAATCTGCTTAGTGTATTCACCTCTTGGTCTCCCTCTACGATTTTTACCCTCCACGCGGCCCTCCAATACTAAATTTGTGATCCCTTGTTGCCTCAAAACATGTCCTACCAAACGATCCCTTCTTCTAGTCAAGTTGTGCCACAAACTTCTCTTCTCCCCAATCCTATTCAATACTTCCTCATTAGTTACGTGATCTACCCACCTTATCTTCAGCATTCTTCTGTAGCACCACATTTCGAAAGCTTCTATTCTCTTCTTGTCCAAACTGGTTATCGTCCATGTTTCACTTCCATACATGGCTACACTCCATACAAATACTTTCAGAAACGACTTCCTGACACTTAAATCTATACTCGATGTTTACAAATTTCTCTTCTTCAGAAACGATTTCCTTGCCATTGCCAGTCTACATTTTATATCCTCTCTACTTCGACCGTCATCAGTTATTTTACTCCCTAAATAGCAAAACTCCTTTACTACTTTAAGTGTCTCATTTCCTAATCTAATACCCTCAACATCACCCGACTTCATTCGACTTCATTCCATTATCCTCGTTTTGCTTTTGTTGATGTTCATCTTATATCCTCCCTTCAAGACACCATCCATTCGGTTCAACTGCTCTTCCAAGTCCTTTGCTGTCTCTGACAGAATCACAATGTCATCGGCGAACCTCAAAGTTTTTACTTCTTCTCCATGGATTTTAATACCTACTCCGAATTTTTCTTTTGTTTCCTTTACTGCTTGCTCAATATACAGATTGAATAACATCGGGGAGAGGCTACAACCCTGTCTCACTCCTTTCCCAACCACTGCTTCCCTTTCATGCCCCTCGACTCTCATAACTGCCATCTGGATTCTGTACAAATTGTAAATAGCCTTTCGCTCCCTGTATTTTACCCCTGCCACCTTCAGAATTTGAAAGAGAGTATTCCAGTTAACGTTGTCAAAAGCTTTCTCTAAGTCTACAAATGCTAGAAACGTAGGTTTGCCTTTTCTTAATCTAGCTTCTAAGATAAGTCGTAAGGTTAGTATTGCCTCACGTGTTCCAACCTTTCTACGGAATACAAACTGATCTTCCCCGAGGTCCGCTTCTACCAGTTTTTCCATTCGTCTGTAAAGAATTCGCATTAGTATTTTGCAGCTGTGACTTATTAAACTGATGGTTCGGTAACTTTCACATCTGTCAACACCTGCTTTCTTTGGTATTGGAATTATTATATTCTTCTTGAAGTCTGTGGGTATTTCGCCTGTCTCATACATCTTGCTCACCAGATGGTAGAGTTTTGTCATGACTGGCTCTCCCAAGGCCATCAGTAGTTCTAATGGAATGTTGTCTACTCCCGGGGCCTTGTTTCAACTCAGGTCTTTCAGTGCTCTGTCAGACTCTTCACGCAATATCATACCTCCCATTTCATCTTGATCTACATCCTCTTCCATTTCCATAATACTGTCCTCAAGTACATCGCCCTTGTATAAACCCTCTATATATTCCTTCCACCTTTCTGCCTTCCCTTCTTTGCTTAGAACTGGGTTGCCATCTGAGCTCTTGATATTCATACAAGTGGTTCTCTTCTCTCCAAAGGTCTCTTTAATTTTCCTGTTGGCAGTATCTAT
This sequence comes from Schistocerca nitens, assembly GCF_023898315.1. Classification (NCBI taxonomy): domain Eukaryota; kingdom Metazoa; phylum Arthropoda; class Insecta; order Orthoptera; family Acrididae; genus Schistocerca; species Schistocerca nitens. Next base: position 16,839,083 of record NC_064621.1, on the reverse strand, counting down.
CTTACCCCTAGTGAGACAAGCCTCTACATCCTTGCATTTGTCCTCTAGCCATCCCTGCTTAGCCATTTTGCACTTTCTGTCGATCTCATTTTTGAGACGTTTGTATTCCCTTTTGCCTGCTTCATTTACTGCATTTTTATATTTTCTCCTTTCATCTATTAAATTCAATATTTCTTCTGTTACCCAAGGATTTCTACTAGCCCTCGTCTTTTTACCTACTTGATCCTCTGCTGCCTTCACTACTTCATCCCTCAGAGCTATCCATTCTTCTTCTACTGTACTTCTTTCCCCCACTCTTGTCAATTGTTCCCTTATGCTCTCCCTGAAACTCTCTACAACCTCTGGGTCTTTCAGTTTATCCAGGTCCCATCTCCTTAAATTCCCACCTTTTTGCAGTTTCTTCAGTTTCAATCTGCAGTTCATAACCAATAGTTTGTGGTCAGAATCCACATCTGCCCCTGGAAATGTCTTACAATTTAAAACCTGGTTCGAAAGTCTCTGTCTTACCATTATATAATCTATCTGATACCTATTAGTATTCCCAGGATTCTTCCAGGCATACAGTCTTCTTTTATGATTCTTGAACCAAGTGTTAGCGGTACTGCGAGAGGAAAATAGACCAGCGAATAAATTTCTGCGCTGTACGTGGAGGTACAGGCTTGTTCGGATGAAAAAGCGACGTCAAGGGTTTGTGGTCTGTGATGATGGTAAAGTGACGACCATACAAGAAATCATGAAACTTTGTAACACCAAATACGATAGCCAAAGGTTCTTTCTCGATCTGTGAATAATGTCTTTGCGCAGACGAAAGCAATTTGGACGCAAAGGCAATAGGGCGATCATGCGATCCATCTTTGTGCGCAAGCACAGCACCGATCCTGAAATCCGATGCATCTACCATCAACAAAAGGGGTTTCTGGGGATCGAATGGCGTAAGGCAAGTATTTGAAAGCAACGCCGATTTCAACTGGCGAAAGGCGCGTTCGCATTCCGTCGTCCAGACAAACGGAACACCTTTACGGAGTAAGCGATGAAGCGGAGCTGAAATGGAAGAGGCATGCGGTACATATCTGTGGAAATAATTAATTTTTCCCAGCACACTCTGTAGCTGCTTCAAATTCTGCGGCGAAGGCAAGTCTTGTATGGCACGGAGGTGCTCTGGACTGGGATGTATGCCTTGGGCATTGAATACATGTCCCAGATAGGGTAAGTCACGAGCAAAAAACACACATTTGTCCTTCCGCAAGCGAAGACCATTTTGGTGCAAGACCTGAAATAATGTTCTGAGATTGGCTAAATGTTCTTCCTCTGTCTTTCCGGAGATCACAATATCGTCCAGATAATTTGCTGCAGTAGGGACCGAGGCACAAACAGTTTGCAGATATTGCTGAAACAATGCAGGGGCGGATGCACACCCGAATGGTAGTCTTTTGAATCGATACAAACCAAGATGCGTGTTAACCACCAAGACGCGCTGGGATTCGTCGTCCACTGGTATTTGCAAGTACGCATCAGCTAGGTCCAACTTCGAAAAATATTTACCCGGGCACAGTTTGTCAAGAAGATCTTCCGGGCGGGGTAAAGGATAAGGTGCAATCACTAATTGTGGATTCACTGTTGCCTTGAAGTCCACACAAAGTCTCAATTTTCCGGAAGGTTTTGGCAAAATTACTAAGGGTGATGCCCAAAGAGGAACCTGCACACGTTCAGTCACACCTTGTGATACCAAATCGTGTAATGTTCTTGCGACCTCATCACGCAGTGCGTGGGGAACATTGCGCGCTCGGAAAAATTTCGGTTGCGCGTTTACTTTCAGTTCCAAATGGGCTTTATAGTTCTTAGCGCAACCAAGGCCCGGTGCAAAATTTGTCTGCAAATTCGTCACATAGACGAGAAACACTGGCTGAAGGCACAGTCTGGTTCGCTTATGACCTGATTGACTATAGACAAGTTAAACAACTGAAATAAATCTAAACCAAACAAGTTCACAGCAGAAGAAGAACGAAGGACGTAAAAAGACACAAGTTTTGTTTGTCCCTTGTATGTTGCAAGAAGGCTGCACTGTCCTAACACAGGGATCTTGTGATCTGAATATGTAGTTAGCTTAACATTTGCGGCACGCAACGGAGGTTTGCCCAGCTGTTGGTACGTGTCGTGATTGATTAGTGAAACCGCAGCTCCGGTATCGAGCTGGAATGGTATCACGTGGCCATGAATATCCAAGTCTACAAAAAGTTTATTGTCCTGCTGATGACAAGAGCGACTGTCTCGTGCAACGTTAACAGACACTGCTACAGAATCACTTGCTAATTGACGTGATTTCCGGCGACGTGGACGCACACTTTTTGTGGGACGAACACAGTCACTGTTAGAGGTAGTGGCACTGGGCGGAGTGGAATGAACTACATGAATTTCCATGGGCGAAGGGTCACGAGCCTGAGTAGTCTTGGTTCGATTCCGATTCCGGCGCAAAGCAAAGGGCCTGGAATGGTTGTTAGGGTCCGATCAGAGGTTTTTCTGGCAAACTGAACATGTCCTTTTTTATTACAAAAAAAGCAAATAGCTTGGCGCGATGGGCAATTCTCACACGAATGTCTAGTAGCACACCGTAGGCATGACTTGAGCACCGCATTTGCTTGCTGGCGCGGCAAACGTAGCGGAGAGCTTGGCGGCAGCTGCGCGGACGAGCGCGAGGGCTGTTTACTGTTCCGTGCAGCTCGCCCGGCGGGCCGGTTAATTTGACACACGGCTGGCAAAGTTTCAAATGATTCCCCAGCAAAGTCAAGTGTGTCTTGCCTATCCAAGATGTCCATCACATGTTGAAGGGAGGGATTGAATAGTTTCAAAATCTGTTCCCTGATACGAACATCAGAAACGTTCAGTGCAATTGCATCACGCACCATAATATCTGAATAAGGGAGTCCACATTCACACTCAAAAGCACAATCCCTAGTAAGGCCTTGCAAAGTGGCAACCCACTCCCTATTAGTCTGACCGGCCGTACGTTTTGTACGAAAGAAAGTATACCGTTTTCCAACTACATTGACTGATTCTTTGAAATAGGCATCTAATGCAGACAAAATTTCGTCGTAGGACAGAGTTGCTACGTCGCGTCAGGGAAATAATTTCACTATCACTCAGTACGTGGACACGCCGACGCACGCAAGCAAAAAAGGCTGCCACTCATTACCTTGAATTCTGTAGGCGGCGAGATGGAATCCAAATTGACCTGACCACTCCGTCCAGCTTTCCAGTGCCGCATCAAAAGGACGAAAAGGTGGTGCAACTGCGTGTTGTGGCTGCGGTAGCGGTGGAGCGGCGGCTGCCGCATCATGTTGCATCGCACGTTGACCCTGGACGAGCTGTCCAAGGGCATCCAATAAGGCCTGCATCTGCTGATTCTGCAAGCGATAAAATTCGGACAGTACATCTGGAGATTGTGGCGAAGCCATGACACAATGAAATCAGTCTATCAAAAAAAACAAAATCCTCGGCGCCATGTGCTGTGTTGGCAGAAGAGCCAACACCGTGTTGCTAGAGGAGGCCGAAATGCATGCGTTTCATTACACGCAGACTGGCGTGAGGTCTGGAACAGTTAAGGGAATTTTTAGTAGCAAATAACGTAGTTGATGTAATACTTAACTTTAATCCATAACTGTAGAACATCGGTCTGACGGTACAGTAATAAGAAGCTCAATATAAACTGGTAATGGTGCCTTGCTAGGTCGTAGCAAATGACGTAGCTGAAGGCTAAGCTAACTATCATCTCGGCAAATGAGAGCGTATTGGTCAGTGTAGCTTCGCTAGCAAAGTCGGCTGTACAAATGGGGCGAGTGCTAGGAAGTCTCTCTAGACCTGCCGTGTGGTGGCGCTCGGTCTGCAACCACTGACAGTGGCGACACGCGGGTCCGACGTATACTAACGGACCGTGGCCGATTTAAAGGCTACCGGCTAGCAAGTGTGGTGTCCGGCGGTGACACCACAGTATGATCGTTTAATATTTTTTGTGGGTATTTTCTTATGTACATATAGAGTTCTAATTCTTCAAGAACGTTCATTGCAAAACCTTTTGCTAGTCTGCGCAGAATCTGTAGCACATTTTCAATCGTATCAGCAGCGTGATTTTGATTTTTCAAGTGTAGAAAGAAGCTCGATATTATATTCGCTCTCTCTAACGTATTCTTTATGTCTCACGGTAAAATTTCTTCCTTTTTGGCCAATGTAAAAGCTATTACAGGTGCCACATGTGTTTTTATATATGTCTGGGTTATCATAATTCGATGTTCTATTGGTGGTAAAACAATCTGTCGTAAATACGGATTACTTATTATAAGCAGCTATTCGGCGCGTCTACTCGAATAATCATGTCGTTCTCAGACATATGTTATGCTGCTGTCCCTAGAGAAGAAAAATTATTTTCATTCAGCTTTATTTTTTACAGCTACCGCAACAATGCCACGCGGGCATTGAACACGTCACCACATTGAATGTATCCTTAATAACAGTATTAATAATAATTATAATAACTTGCCCAGAAAAGCGAGCTGTAGCGGATTCTTATAAGAGCCAGACAGCAGAAACAGAAGCGTGCGTTGGCAGAGTATGTAAATGAAACCAAAGAATCAGTTCTGACTAAAGTCAACAGCAGATAGCTTTCAAGGTACAGCAGACCAACAGTCAATACAGAAAAACTGTACTCCAGTGCCGGACTAACAGCCTGCACAATAAAGCTTTGAGTGGGCACGCTGTTCTAGACGCTTGGGAAATCTTCGACTAGCGATAAAATCCGAAGTCCAGCATAATGTTATGTTTACTCTTGTAATAATAACAATAATAATATTAATAATAAACCCCGAGGAGGCCCGGGAAAAGAATAGGCCTCCGGTATGTTCTGCCAGTCGTAAAAGGCGACGAAAAGAACAAACCACTAATAGGGCTAACCACCCTTTTAGTGTGATTAGTTTGTTCAGGACAGAACTAATAAAGGCTCGGACAAGCGCTGTCATGGTCAGGGACGACGCTTGAACCCTATGCCCGTCCACAATGGTAACGACTCTGCTAGCCAGACGGAAAATGATTTAAATCCAAATAGAGGTGTTTTGTAGGATATGCTTCCTGCAACCACACTAGAAGGAAAACAAAGACAGAGGATGAGATGGTCAGATGAAGTTAACCGACACCTCATGTTCTGTTATTACCAAGCAACAAACGTGGGAACCAACACAACTGGATACAGATCACAAGTATACAAAACATTTATTACTAGATACCCTGAATTAAAATTTTTAACAGAACAACGACTGGCTGATCAGATCCGTGTAATAATAAAAAATAACAGGATACCCCAGTCAGAATTAGAAAACATCAAGCAACAAGTACAACAAATACTGGAAGAATATAATGTGCAATCAGAAGAAGAAGAAAATACAGTAATGGACTCAAACATCCCAGAGCAAACAAACCAAGAACAACACGCATGCCGGCCAGTGTGGCCGTGCGGTTAACGGCGCTTCAGTCTGGAACCGCGTGACCGCTACGGTCGCAGGTTCGAATCCTGCCTCGGGCATGGATGTGTGTGATGTCCTTAGGTTAGTTAGGTTTAATTAGTTCTAAGTTCTAGGCGACTGATGACCTCAGAAGTTAAGTCGCATAGTGCTCAGAGCCATTTGAAACATTTGAACAACACGCATGAATTAAACAATCAGAGGAGAACGAAATCTTAAGACAGCCACCAGAACAAGCACAAATAGAACATGAAGTGACACACATGTTAGATGTAGAAGAAAAATTTCAGCTGACATATATAGAATACAAAGACACAAATACAGACATTAGACCATTCTTGCATAGACCACCAAATAACCCACAAGTCGAAACAACACTAACAACTATCAACACAATCATACACAACAAATAAATAAATAAACATACAACTATGGAAGAGTTACAACTACTGGTTTATATAGGAGCACTCACTACACTAATTATACACACTAGGCAGAGATCAGAACCAACCAACACACAGAAGAAACCCGCAAAACCAGCATGGCAACACAGGCTACAGATCAGAATAGAAAAAACTGAAAAAAGACTTCAGACAGCTAACACAGTTTATAAGAAATGAAATATCAGACAAAAACGAAAAAGTTTAGGTAAAATCTCACAACAAGACGCGATAGAGCAATTAGATGGAAACAAGCAGAAATTACAAGCATTGGCCAAACGACTTAGAAGATACAAACAAAGTGAAAATAGAAGGAAACAAAACCAAACATTCAACACAAAGCAAAAGAGATTTTACCAGACAATAGATAACACACACGTTAAAATAGGCAATCCACCAAACATATCAGACATGGAACACTTCTGGAGCAACATATGGTCAAACCCGGTACAACATAACAGACATGCATGGTAGATACAAGCAGAAACAGACACATACAAGATGATACCACAAATGCCTGAAGTGATGGTTTTGCAAGATGAAGTCACCCGAGCAATTAATTCTACGCACAATTGCAATTTCCCTGGAAAAGATAAAATAGCAAATTTCTGGCTAAAGAAGTTCACCTCAACACATTCATATCTAACTAAATTATTTAACAGTTACATTGCAGACCCATACACAGTCCCTGATACACTTGCACAAGGAATAACTTATCTGAAACCTAAAGATCAAGCAGACACAGCAAACCCAGCAAAATATCGCCCCATAACATGCCTACCAACAGTATGCAAAATATTAACTTTAGTCTTTACACAGAAATTAGTAACACATACAACACAGAACAAAATTATAAATGAAGAACAAAGAAGCTGTTGCAAAGGAGCACGAGGATGTAAAGAGCAATTGATAATAGATGCAGAGGTGACATATCAAGCTAAAACTAAACAAAGGTCGCTACACTATACATACATTGATTACCAAAAGGCTTTTGATAGTGTACCCCACTAATGGTTACTACAAATATTGGAAATATACAGAGTAGATCCTAAATTGATACAGTTCCTAAAGATAGTAATGAAAAATTGGAATACCACACTTAATATCCAAACAAATTCAAAAAATATCACATTACAGCCAATACAGAATAAGCGTGGAATATACCAAGGAGACTCATTAAGTGCTTTCTGGTTCTGCCTTGCTCTGAACCCACTATCCAACATGCTAAATAATACAAATTATGGATACAATATTACTGGAACATACCAACACAAAATCACACATTTGCTATACATGGATGATCTAACACTACTGGCAGCAACAAATCAACAACTCAACCGATAACTTAAGACAACAGAAGTATTCAGCAATGATATGAATATGGCTTTTGGAGCAGACAAATGTAAGAAAAATAGCATAGTCAAGGGAAAACACACTAAACAAGAAGATTACATATTGGATAACCACAGCGACTGCATAGAAGCGATGGAAAAAACAGATGCCTATAAATATCTACGATACAGACAAAAAATAGGAATAGATAATACAAATATTAAAGAAGAACTAAAAGAAAAAATATAGACAAAGACTAACAAAAATACTGAAAACAGAATTGACAGCAAGAAACAAGACAAAAGCTATAAATACCTATGCTATACCAATATTGACCTACTCATTTGGAGTATTGAAATGGAGTAACACAGACCTACAAGCACTCAATACACTTACACGATCACAATGCCACCAATATAGAATATATCATATACATTCAGCAACAGAAAGATTCACATTAAGCAGAAAGGAAGGAGGAAGGGGATTGATCGACATAAAAAACCTACATTATGGACAGGTAGACAATTTAAGAAAATTCTTTCTAGAACGAGCAGAAACTAGCAAAATACACGAAGCAATCACTCATATAAATACATCAGCTACACCTTTGCAATTTCATAACCACTTCTAGAACCCTTTAGATCACATAACATGAACAGATACAAAGAAAGTAAATTGGAAAAAGAAAACACTACATGGCAAGCACCCATATCATCTAACACAGCCACACATCGATCAAGATGCATCCAACACATGGCTAAGAAAAGGCAATATATATAGTGAGACGGAAGGATTCATGATAACAATACAGGATCAAAGAATAAACACCAGATATTACAGAAAGCATATTATTAAAGATCCCAATACCACAACAGATAAATGAAGACTTTGCAAGCAACAAATAGAAACAGTAGACCACATCACAAGCAGATACAGATACAGAATACCCCAGAAGACATGACAATGTAGCAAAAATAATACATCAACAACTTGCCATACAACATAAACTAATAAAACAACACGTTCCCACATACAAGTATGCACTACAAATTGTACTGGAGAATGATGAATACAAATTACACTGGAACAGGATCATTATAACAGATAAAAGAACACCACATTACAAACCTGACATTATACTCACCAATAAAAGTAAGAAATTAACAGAACTGATCGAAATATCCATACCCAATACAACAAATATACAGAAGAAAACAGGAGAAAAAATTGAAAAATACTTCCAACTGGCTGAGGAAGTCAAGGGCATGTGGCATCAGGATAAAGTTGACATTATACCAATTATACTATCAACTATAGGAGTCATACCACACAATATCCACCAGTACATCTACGCAATACAGCTACATCCAAATGTATATATACAACTACAGAAATCTGTAATTATTGATATATGTTCAATTACCCGAAAGTTCCTAAATGCAATGTAACATATACCGTACAGTTAAAAGGAAGTCACGCTTGATCAAGGTCCGCGTCACTTTCCATTTTTAACCAGACATAACGTCTGAGAAAGGAAAGAAATAATACTAATAATAATAATAATAATAATAACAACAACGAATTATTGTTCTTATTATATTGTCGCAGAAGGGGCTGAGTAACACTGGCACCATGGCGTGGTGGTTATAACACTAGACTGTCGCATGAAGGGTCGTGAGTTCAAACCTTAAAACTGTAATAACAGAGAGGGAACAAACAAGACTACACAGGGCCAACACTGCTCTGATCTACAATCTATGAACCTAGAAAATCTTTGTTACGCGCTGCATATTTGGGGAACGCCATCTAGCGCCCATCATAGATGTGCGTTCACAAGGTTTGTGACGTGTTAGCATCAACGAGTTCATGGACTACGGCCTATGTGAACGAAGTGTCATGACAAATCTTATGACGTTACAAGCAAACATGAGCGCTCATCTCAAATCCGATTTTCAGTCATGAGTTTTCCTCCGCTATTCTCTCTCCCGTTCTTACAGCCACCAAAGCCGTCAGTCTCTCTTCCAACTGTGAAACAATTTATGCAGACACGAGGAAATACTGTGTTATTTTTGTACAATTATGGGATTGAATCACCGTCAATTTCAAGAATTCCTCAGAAATTTAAGTGCTGAATATGGTAATATGGTATATTTTACAGAAGTAAGGTGACTCAGTCGAGGCCAAATGTTAAAAAGATTTTGTAGCAAATTAATGAAATCAAATTGTTCATGAAATGAATATGTGCTGGAACTTGACGATGCCAACTGAGTGGTAGATCTTGAATTTTTGGTAGATTTGAATGCTCATTTAGGTGACTTACACAGGCGCCTTTAAGACAGAAACCTACTTATCGGAACAATATTTCAAACAATGAAAACTTTTCAAATGAAATTGAAATTTTCGCAAGCCCAAGTAAACGTAAACTTTTTTTTTTGTTTCAACACGTTGGCCAGCCATAATTCTAAAGGCAGGATACAACATGCAGCCTTACTTTACGATTTGATGAAATAATTCCAAAATCCATTTCAGGATTTTTTTTAAATAAGCAAAATTTTTATATTTATATGCCGCCTTTCATAAACAATATTCCATTAGCACCACCTGATGGCGGAACGGTTATTCGCCGAAATATCGTCGAACTTCAACGATCGGAACCGGCTGGACACCCGAGAACCTTGGATACAATATTGGTACGTTGCCAGACGATTTTCAGATAGAATGCAGTCTGACCTCCAAATAAAAGAAAAATATGATGATATACCTTCGTTGAAGTTTTACAAATCATACCCTTCGAGAGACAAACCGCTCTTGCTGTGCCAGTCACGTGTTAGATGTGTCATCTTTGTTTGGACGCACTTATATTTGTGATCAGATATTGTCAAGAGTAAATTACACAAAGAGTAAAAATAGAACGAGTATCTCAGATAAACACCATGAAAACAACGTGAGAATAGCAACCACTTCGATAGAACGTAGTATTGATTCAGTAACATCCCAAATTAAAAGTCAAATGTCACATTAATGCTGCGATTTGTAATTACTTACATAAAAAATACTGATGAAATCTCATGCATGAAATATCAGATTAATTCCATCTCGGTTTTTTAGAATAAAGAATCATAAATTAATAAATTCTAAATTACTTAAACTTGTACCTCCGACAGACGCTAGTTTGATGGTTCACTATGGCTCTTCCACCTAGCGGAATTGTTCAGAACTTCACATATAACAAAGGAACCATAAAATTTGAAGACCCTAAAACTCTAAAATGCATACCTGAAGAGCTATGGGCATTTCTTCGTCTTCGATAATGTGAGAGGAATCTCTTCTTCTACAACCTGTTGCTTTCGATGTTTTGAGAAGTAAGAGTATGAAAAGAAAACAAGAACGAAAATCCGGGAAAGATGGTCTCTAAAGTGCAGACCTTAGAAATTATGAACACCTGTTCATCTTCACTACAGTGAAACACATCTCCTCTACTGAACAAGTGTTCTTAGCTCTTACGGTAAGTATTTTGGAGCGCATGTTTGCTATATAATTTTTTCTTGTTTTGTTCCATACTACTTCCTCCCAGAATATGGAAAACAAATAGCTTGGAAAAGAAGAGATTTGCTTCGCAGTATCGAAAATGAAAAAGTTCCCAATTACGCAATGTTTACTGGACTAGGTACCTTTTAGTATCGTGTACTTTTAGCTGTCTGCGTTTATGCCATTAACTATGATGCTTACGGAATATTAAGGACTGTAGAATAATTTAGTTATTTAAAAAATCAGCGACTTTCGTATATTTTTTTTTATTTCCGCTAATACCACTTTTTTTTTCTCACAGCAAAATTAATCACCTACTTTTAGTGTCTTGTTTCCTAATCCAGTCCGTCAGCACCGAATAATTTTATTCGACTACGCACATTACCGTTATATTACTGTTTGTTGCTGTTGATTTTATGACATTGTTTAAGACACTATCCATGCCGTTCATCTGATCTTAAACGTCCTATACCGTTTTTGACAGAAAATATTGCCACTGGCAAACTGTAAGGCTGTTTCTTCCTCGGGGAACGTTAATTCCTTTACAGTTTAGAATGTATAGCTGGAGCAACATATGGGAGAGGCCTCGACCCTGTAGCTGAATAGTCATCGTCATATCGTTTTTATCATTTAACTGGTGGTTAAAGGTTGTATGTATAACTTTTACTCTAATACAGTTTGCGTTTTCTGTTAACGGTCATAAATTTTATTTCTGTCTTATTATCTTATCTCCTTTCTTATAAAGCAATAATGCGTGCTATCGGACAGAAAATTCCTTCTTCGTTTACCCCCGGTACTGTCTAAAGCTATAACTTACATTTGATACTATATTTATCAGAAAAAAAATTGGGAAAATTCTGTTTCACACTACGTTTGAGCCCGGATGTAAATTTTCTGCCTCAACGGTAAGGTTGTGTTTGGGACATAGTTCGCTATGGCGCCTGGCAACTAATCTGGGAGTAGAAATGCTGGCTGCGGAGGACCGCCCCCGACGCTGCGACACTGGTGTCGTCGGCCGAAAATTTATTGCTGCTCGTGGAAGCTCTCCACCGCTATTCCCGGCATCCTTTCTCCATCGCAGGCATATAAATCAATGCCAGAATTACTGTGGAACCGCCCCGGGACCATAGGCACCGCCAGCAGGTCAAAGATTACTTATGAACTTCAGGTACCCATCACAATAATCTCGTCTGACAGGATGGAGAGCGAATAGCGGCGATGAAAGGAATTTCTACTAAATTGATTGCCAATGATCTTGTTTTCCGTAAGGTGGCTCCCCTGTATGATAACCCCCCAAGACCGCACGCCTGCAAGCTGGCGCTAGAGCAGCTGAGTGTCCAGGGATTGCCTGCCCGTAGGCGCCTAAAAGTTGAGGAGATGGTAGTCTCCGTACAGGTACTTTTTTAGCTGCTCAGCAAAGACACGCGGGTGGCGCTGAGGATGTTTCCAAACGGCGCAGTTCTTAGGAAGCCTTAGCCACTCGATTCGTGCGTGTGTGTCGCGCACCTCCTCCCTTCCGTGATCGTGCTACAGAAGTGTATATAACAGGAGGGCAGAGAAACCATAAATATCGTTTGCAGTTTTTGGATCACGTTCAAATTTCGTCGAATAGATTCCAACGGTCCCTAGTGGATCCACCATGTACACCTGAGTAAGAATTGCAGCCATGCTAGCTGCCGAAGGGAGCAGATCAGTTGGATCGCAATCTCACGATGTCCTTACAGAGGGATTGAACCGTGCGAGTGTGTCAGTAGTGTCAGAGATTCTTAAAAGCGCCGTTATGTTGGACACCGGATCTCAAACTCCCGTTTTCGACTGCGTAATATTTCTAAATCGACACGCCAAGGGAATGGGTGGTTTCATTATGCCACGCCCTCTGGCCTTTTAATGTGGATCCTGAGCGGCGTTGTGTCTGAAATGTTTTCCTCAGCTACCAATCAGAAGACCGCGTGATTTGAACGCTGGATGTCGCGTTCTGACTTCGATTGCAGTAGGGGTGAAATGTGTGTGAGAGGGCGAGTGACGACGTTCCCACTGTGTGTCACGGTCACGGCGGCGTCGAGCAGAGTTGTGCTGAAGTTTGCTTCCAGTATGACATAATGAACCCACCATACACCTGACACGAACTTCTGTGCTCCAGCCTTTTCTTCCTGTGTGTCGACGCCTTGCTGTTTCCAGCGTCGCCGACCCTGAGGTTGATGTCGCAGGCCACATTTCTTTTGCACCACAATTAGTAAATGATTTTTTCCATTTAATTATTTAATACACCTACTTTTATGTTCAAGAGGAAATTTTTGTATTATGTTTCGTTTGATGATGACAAGGTATGTGATGTGAGACACACTCCTAGTATTTCGAGAACGAGATACAGCACAAACAGTGCAAACATTGGATGGAGGATTTTGACCACCGTCTTAATCCTCACATTTTAAATTATGTTGACTACATTTGCTAAAAGTTCTGTTGCGAACTTAAACAGCTGTTATATGATTGTATTATTCTTTCCAAGATCTTTCGAAACTGGTTAACTGAAATAAATTGTTTTAGGTAGGAAAAGAAAACAGATAAATCGGCCAAACCGACAGCTCATTTAATGTGAGTTTAAGGAATCTTCGCAAGCATGTAACAAAACTTTTTTGACTGTATTAAGCAGAGACCGCCTATGCTATTTGCAGAACTTAAAATAGTATGCATATTCTTCACAAAATGACAAAAATTCGTGCTCTCAATTTGTTGGAGGAGCTAGAAGTATAGAAAAGCAAGACGCAAGAGCCGGGAAATGTGAACAGTGTCTACACTGCTTTCTTTCACAATGGTCTAAATTAATCGTCTAGCGCCCCTATTATGTATACCTTCCTTGATCCTTACGTCGTATAGAGCCCATTACATGTTTTATTTTTTATGCTGCTGGTGTCACCCACGTTTTTTGGTTGACTCCACTCTGATTTATAGCATACGAGCGGGTACCCAGCATGTACTCTAATGTCACTTTAAGAAAGAAAGTGTTCGTTTTTAAATTCCGTTTTTGCAGTGCTTTAAACATACAATATTTTTTGTTTCTCGTCTGGTGCGTACACGAATAAAACAGAAGTATTTCCGACACGTGAACAGGCCACATAATGCTGTCCATGTAAGAGCATGGATATACGCTTCAGTGTTAAAACATATGGCAGCGCTCTTGCAAAATAAAGTGAATTCAAGAACACAGTTTGATAACTGGCATATTCGACTTGATTCATTATAGTATCGACTGATTGATATTTCTTTTTGCATGCAGAAACTGATTACATTGATATCGTAATGCGCTAATGTAGCACGTCCACTGAGCCACTCTTGATTCATGTAACCTTGTGCGATATTTGGGAAAACTTTGTGAATCAATTCGTCTGTTGTTGCTGTGATTTTACGGAAGTTTGTCGGCAATGTGATATATAGAGTGAATTCATCAAGCCATTTTTCGGTTTTCAGTTTCCAATAATAGTTTTGAAAAACTTTCAGCGGTTACATCGTGATGTAGTTGTCCATATAATGGTTTCAGATTACATTTCTAGACGTGTCGCCATAAAACTGGTGTTCTGAGACATGAATTAAGTTCACCAGTAGCTTATCGAAAATCACCAAACAATAAACTGAGTGCCCACCGAAGAGGTGTTAATTTCCTCTCGAATATTTGAGTGGACGATGAAGCCTTTCCAATCTACCAATGCTTTTTTGTCCGCCTCAGTTCATTCGTCTTATAATGAGTTGACATTTTTGGAGTATTCTACCAACTTCAGATTTTTTTGATATTGCATCTCAGCCGTTTCTATATTCAACGGCAATTATAGCACTCAATGCGCTGTTTAGCTACCATCCAAGAGAACTGTCTCAATTCCATATGATGCTGTTGCCAAAGCAATAATTTTTTGGGATTCTATGGTTGCCAAAATAAGAGAAACGAGGAACGTCTTACCTGTGTTTCCGAGCGCACCTGGGTAACACAGCCCACCACTAGTGCTTGTAATTGTATGCATATTCTGTCTTTCTCATCGCAAAAAACGATCGATGATGTTCGATGATGTTTGGTTTGTGGGGCGCTCAACTGCGCGCTCATCAGCGCCCGTACGAAGTCCCATTTTCAGACAGTCCAATTTGTACGCTGTCCAATGTAGCAACTCTCACGAATGATGATGAAATGATGACGACAACGCAAACACCCAGTCCCCGGGAAACGATCGAAAAGGTAGCTTGCAGGTCGATTCAGCTTGACCATGCCCTCTATCGAAACCAATGCCTCATTATAAGCATTTGGTGTGAATTTAATGTCCGGCTTTTTGATTCGTGGGGTGCAAACAATGTTTGATATTTTCACTCATATAGTCCTAGTATTTTTCCCAATGATATTCTTCAATTGACGGGAAGTACATTATACATTGTCACTGTGCTTGCAAACAACGTGCGTAAATTTCTGAGGTTTAGTAGTACTATCGATACATCAGTGACTGAAGTATCCAGGTGTCAACAGTTTTCAAGTCTTGGCGAGCTTCACGATGTATGGTACGTACTTGTCAGTTTACTTTCTGAATCCGTGGAAGGATGTCGGCCCACGTACGTTGATTAACGGTAATCGCAGTTGAAATAACTCTGCGCTGTTTGAATGAATAGTCTACAGGAAGTGTAACGCGTCGGTCGAACATAAATTAGGATGTCCTGAACGACTACGTGATGTAGTCTCCACCAGCAACAATACGGGCGCTGACTCTGGAATGCAGTCGATTGTACAGATGGTGAATACTGTCCTGGGTTTCGTTGTTCCACTCCCGCTCGACCTACTCGCGTACTCTGTAAGAATTCTTGGTTGGTCAGTCACTTCTCGTCCTATCATATCTCACACGTGCTCCATAGGAGACAAGTTCTCAAATCACGATGTTGCTACATGTCTTGCAGTGTGTTCGCGAGCATTATCTTGTTGGAACAACAGATCACCCTCCTGTTGCAATAATGGCAAATGGGTCTAATGACCTTCTGCACGTACCAAGTGCTGATCAGCGTCCCCTCCGAGTTGTAGCTTATCGTAGCCCCGACCATAAGGCCTGGGAACGGACCACTGTGTATTTAACGAATGCACTGTACGAGACAGTGCTCAACAGGTCTACGTCGTACGCACAAACGACCATCACTATCGTGCAGGCAGCATCTGCTTCGATCACTGAAGACCACGATGCGCAATTCCATCTTCCAAGTGATCGCCTTACGGTACCAGTCGAACCGTGTACATCGATGCTGTGGCATTAGTGGAAGACGGGCTAGAGATGTGCTTGCCCATAGTTGCACTGCTAATAACCGGTTCGCAAAGGTTCGTGTTGACACTTGTGGGCTCAGCCGCTGTTACATGCGCTGTGGGGGCTGTGCTGTCCACCACTGCTGCCTTTACAGCACGGCGATCCTGACGCGCGACTGTACTGCATGCACGTCCAGCGCCTCGCCTACGGGTGTGAGATTGTTCACGTAACCACGGATAGCAGCATCGTTGCCTAAACCACCCAGCACGTCCAACTTGGATGGGAAACTCTCCGAAAGGACGATACCGCCACTCGGAAGGCCTCAGTTCGACCCCTTTCAAACTCGCTCAGCTGTAGCAAACACGAGTGCGTTTCCGTGGCACGGTTGCCTGTTTGCTTTACTCGTTTGCACCAAACTGAACCTTCTGGCTGTTGGCACTCCCTCTTACAGGGTAGACACGGATGGCGATGTGATAGCTATGCCACCACGCAGTCTGTTGGCGGACGACATAGAAACCATTATCAGTACATCTGCTATCCCCTAAGTGGCACATGCCGCTATCGGATGAAAATCGACGTCGTCTTTCTAGGTGTACAATTTTTTTTTTCTGGCAGTACATTTTATTTCCTGAAGGTGTTACCTCACAGCTGCTCCATCTGCGAACAACTTTACCCTCCACTGTCCACTGCGGTCACATTTCCTTTCCATAGTCTTTGTGTTCAGCAGCTTAGTTCTGCTGTCTCTTCGTAACTCTCTCTGAGCTTAGAAACAACTTCGAGAGCGACAGTTTCTGGACCCGTTCCGCACACGGCGCCTGCAGCGGGACGCATGTATAATGCATCGCAGTGCCCCAGGGTGTGGCCTCGGATTAACGACGATCCAGACTACACACACACACACACACACACACACACACACAGAGAGAGAGAGAGAGAGAGAGAGAGAGAGAGAGAGAGACAAACAGACAGATAGAATACTGTTACTGGATCACAGACAAGCAACCATGCCACCCAACACGGCTCCTTGTGGCTGAGTAATTTCTGCACGGCTATACGGCAGTACAAACAAGTGTAGAATGTAAATTGTTTCTATAGACATTATTGACTATAAAAGACGGCATAGCTGCTTAACTGGAGTAGGTCGCTCTACTGCCCCGCTTCACTTCCGCTGTGTCGTCAGGAAGATCGGAGCACAGCCACGTAGGGTAGAGCACCGAGCAGCCTGAAATTCAGACAGCGGTGCGCAGAGGCTAGCGTCCAGAGAGGGCGCTGCGCGACAAGATCTGTTCTAAGCTACGGCCATACGTCATTCAAACAGTTGCCGCGTTCACACCTATCCACCAAACTTGAAAACAATGGTTGGACAAAAAGATGGAAACACCGAGAAAGGCGTGCTTGAACATAATTGCAGATGCTCGATAAGCCTGCAGGTTGTGCTGCTGAATTTTACTACGATTGGCACCTATCCAGTGTCTTCGAAACATTCCAAGTGTCAGTCACGATGAGGACAGTGTTGTGAGTGCATTGTGTCGGAGCTGAGTGAATTCGAACGTGGACAACTTGTTGGTGCTCGTATGGTGCGTCCTTCCGCAAGCAAGGCGGCCGAAATGTACGGCGTTTCAAGAGGCGTCATGTCTCAGATATATACCGCATACAGATAAAGATGTAAAACATCATTCGCTAAGTGACAACGTTCAAGGCAGTGCGTGTTGCGTGACCGTGACGGACGGTCGCGGAAGAGGATTGTGAGGAAAATAAGAGGGCAACAGCTGCAGAAGACGCGGCTTAACTGAGTGTCGACTTGGCGAACCCTGTCAGCACCAAATCAACGCGAAGGGAGCTACAGAAGCAGCGAATTGCTGGGAGAGCTAGAGATCCAAAATGAGTCATCAGTGACGCAAAAGCACGAAAGACGAAACGTGATGCTGAAGTCTTAAACCAGAGATACGGAGCAATGGAAGAATGTCATTCCGTCAGAGGAGTCTCGTTTCCGAATGTTTCCACTTCTCGTCGACTTAACGCCCCAAGAGCGGAACGTGGCGCATGTTGGGTGACGAAATGGTTAGCCATATCGTGGTAATCCGTGGGCGAGGTCGCTCCGTCAGGTCGCATTACTGGCAAGGACTGTGTGAGCATCGTGGCTGATCAGGCCCGTGTGTTCCCCAGTGGTGAGGCCCTCTCCACGACGAGAGGTCGCCTGCTCACACGGCTCGCATCGCTTGAACACGACGATGTATTGTCGCATCTCCCAGCCCCGTGACCACCACAGTCACCAGGGCTGTGGTCAACTGTGGAGAGAAGGGTGAATGATCACTGTCCACCTTCATCATTGTTATCTGAACGTGCACAATTTGTAGGAATAGTGGTATAAGATTGCCTCGAAAGCCATACAGGGTCGGTATTTATGCATTCAGAGACGACTGGAAGCTCTTTTGAATGCCAAAGCTTTTCCCACCCCGTATTAGATACGGTAATCTAGTATTGGTGTTTGCACGTTCTTTATCCAACCGCTGTAAGCAAATGTGCAGTTCCACTCACAGAATCCTGACTACCAACAGTATCTCAAAACTACGTCAGGACTGGTTCACAGCCGCCGCCTTTAAGGGCCAACGTGAACGTAGTAATCGTTCACTATATTCGGGACGAGATGAGAATTAAAGACAGTTCGGTAAAAGTGAACTTCAAACTACTTGTACGCATCATCTACACACAAAAGTTAAGTAGCATATACTTCTTTTTTAAAAAAAAATTACTGTTAGCTGCCGTTAATCTGCGTTTTACCACGTATTTTTATTTAGCTGCTACCTAACCCCACATGGCCCTGCGACAAAGTTGTACATATACACTCTACGGGAAAAAAAGACGCACCACAAAGGAATTATCCGAATAAGTCGAAAACTGGCACACGTGAGCGACATGTAGAGACAAAGGAATGATTACTATTTCAGAAAAACTGCAGGATTTATCCAAGAGAAGGAGCTTCACAAATTGAGCAACTCAATAACGCGTGGACCTACGTCTGGCCATTTTGAAGCAGCTATTCGGCTCGACATTGATTTGATTCAGAGTGTCCTGCGGTAAACCACGCCGGATAGTGTCCTCTTCGGGTGTTAGGTCGTCAAAATCCCGCCAGTTCGAGGGCCCTAACAGTAATGATCCAAACGTTCTTAACTGATGAGAGATCCGCCGAACTTGCTGACCACGAAAAGGTTTGGCAAGCACGGAGACAGGCAGTGGAAACTTCCGCCACCTGCAGGCGGTATCATCTTGATGAGTTGTAGGCCCAGGGTGGCTTGCCTTGAAGAGCAACAACACGGAGCGTAGAATATTGTCAAAGTACCGCTGTGCTACAAGGGTCCCGCGGAAGACAATCAACGGGGTGTGGCTATCAAAAGGAATGGCATCCCAGACCATCACTCCTGGTTGTTGGACAGAAGTGGTGCGCGACAGTTAGGTTAGTATCCCACCATTGTCCAGCTGTGATGATCTCAACCCACAGGAAAAATAATCATCAAAATCTGAACTGTGAAGTCATCCAAAATTCTAGTTGTAAAACCACACTCCTTGTTATACTTCTCAATTGGTCACGATCCCACTTTGTTTATGAACTGAAAACTCTAATATCCAAGAGAAACTGCTGTGAAATTAACCTGAACCGACAAAATTGTGTATATATACTCTGAAAGTTCAAAGGAATTAGAAGAAGTGACAAAATTTCGTGAATCACACACAATACTGTTAACAATCGCATGAACACTGGGGGGTTTCACCATACGTCTACCCACTTTTGAGTATAACCAGTGTCTGTTAATACTACGACTCGTAGGAATACAATATCAAAAAACTTTTATTACTGGGTAAAGAGTCACTACGTGATTTGACAGCTGACATTTACAATTCCCGCTCACGTTAGGAAAAGCACCAATACGGAAGTAGCAGCTTTTACATTATTGGTCAGAACGCAAGCCAGTATGGCAGTCACCGTAATTTTCGCGCGAAGCGATATTTCGCGACAAAATACTCTTATTAGTTACTGTCATATATCTAGTCTCATAACAATACATAAAACTACATAAAATAACTACAATAATTTTGACATGCAAGGAGAATTAGTCCTAATGAGAGGAAGAAGTTTATATTTACTGGTGTTTCAACAATGACTACCAGGCAACTTTTAACTCACTGATTGTAATTTTATTTTCGTTAGCAGAAAGCAAACAAACTAAACAAAGAATTTAATAAAACAGAGTCTGTAATTCTTATACTTTTAATAGAGAAAGAAAGTTTCTAGGTCAGGGGATAGCGTTCGGCGAAATCCCTTAACTTTTTGTTGCATACGAAGCGTTGCGTTAGGCAGCACGATATCGGCGGCTCACGATGATGAGAGCAGGATACAGACAGTTCCGCTGGTTAATCTTCTCCGGCGAAACGCAAATAAAGTTCCGGCACAGCTGTATCATTAACCCCGTGGTGATTAACAAACCACAAGACGCCAGTATACGACCGTTGTTGACATGTCCTCTCTTTCAAAGTACATGACGTAGACATCGCTCGTTTTTACACTTTGTGCACTGTCCGTGACGCTATCGTCCATAATTACAACGTCACTGAAAGCCATTTATATTGCACAGTTAATTAGTCTTCACTTCCATGGCTTGATAGAATGTGATATACAACAGTTCCACCACCCAAAACCAATACCAGCAAAGTTCATTCGAATAAAGGCGCAGTTCGTGTCGGCGACAACAAAGTAATGTTAGCGGCGGTGGCATTACATACCGCAGTGGTAAAGAGAATTAACAATCTGATAGTTCGGTATCACTGTCCATACAATTACGTATGCTTTTCATGGAACACAGTACTAATTTTCCCGCGCACGCTTCACAGACACGCCATCCACCATCACCTCTACTACGCAGCAACCTTTGAACTCTCGATATCACTATCGCTGTCCCCTGTCTATAGATGTTATATCGTTATCGTAAATTACATAAACCTTTATAAATGTTATTGACTGCATTTTTCACAATTAATAATATTCCAAAAGAGAACTTTAGAAACATTACAACGGGTACAAAGCAGGAAACGAAATAATCACAATTACATGTTTACATTTAAAAACCACAGTAGAATGTTACATAATGACAATTAGAAATGCCCATATGAACAAAAGAAAAAGAATGGAAATCCAAAGAAAATCACGAATAAAAATTTTATATGCGTGATTAGCAATGCCTTGACACAGCACGTCTCCAGGCACGTGTTCGGACTGGAAACTCATTGACTGGACTAGAATTGACTTCAGTGATCAGTCCCTTTTCGAACTGAGCCCCGATAACCTGCCAAGATACTTCCGGAGACGCATCGACCAGTGGTGGGGTACCAACGTGGCTGTCGCCCGCCGTACGGCCCGCCAACCAGGAGTGACAGTCTGGGGTGCCATTCCTTTTCATAGCGTAACCCTTACAGCAGAGCGGTACGTCGACGATATGGTATGCCCCATTTTGTTGCCCTTGGTGACAAGACGTTCTGGGCTTACATGTCAGCAAGATAATGGGCGCCGACACACGGTGAGAGTATCTGCTACGTGTCTTTATGCTTTCCAAACCCTGCCTGGGCCAGCAAGGTCCCCAGATCAGTCCCCAACTAAGAAAGTTTGGAGCATTAAGGCCGTGGACTCCAACCAGTTCGGGGTTTGATGAAGTAACGTGTGAACTTGACAGAATTTACCACTATATTGCTCAGGAGGACATCCAACGATGCCAAGCCGAATAATTTCTTGCACGAAGGCTAGAGCTGGCTCCAGCGCGTTGGTGACATTCTGAATTTGTGAAGCTGTTTCTTCTTTTTTATTATTTACACGTCAAGTTCTGCAGGACCAAATTGAGGAGCAGATCTTCAAGGTCATTGAACGTATCAGTACCTGATATTACAACATAAAAATAATAACAGTTGAAATAAAATGTTTATGAACCAAAAAAGTCGAGCCATAAGTTTAAGTAAACGCATTCAACAATACAACATAAGAATCAACTTAATTTATCACGGAAATCCTCAACAGAATAGGAGTGATACATGAGGAAACTTTCAGTTTCCATTAGAAAACGCGTGGATTACTGCTAAGATTTCTGAATTCTTGTGGTAACTTATTGAAAATGTAAAGGTTTTTTTAAATTACCGCTACCAGTAATTAAAAAAAAACCTTTACATATTTCTTGAGATAGTCACGGTCAAATGGCATAAAATTTATTGAAAATGGATGCAGCAGTATACTGTACACCTTTCTGCGCAAGAGGCAAGGACGTGCGATCCAAATGCAGATTGGGTTTGTACCTAGTATTAACTGAGTGAAAGCTGCTAATTTTTTGGAAAAAGCTGATATTGTTAACAAGAAACGACAGTATACCATACGACATAATCGCATGAAAATAAGCAAAGTAGTCTAATTTTCGTGTCGAACGATCACTTACTTCATATTCCGTCCGAATAGTAAAAATGGTAGCATTAAGTCTTTGAACAAGGTCCTAAACATTGGCTTTCCACGACATTTTACTATCTATCTGAACACCTAGTGATTGGAACTGTTCAGTTTCACTAATGAATTCTGTGAAATTAAAACGTCGGGTATTGTTGAATTGTGTGTTAGATACTCTAAAAACTGAGTCTTACTGTGATTTAGGGTTAGTTTATTTTCTACAAGCCATGGACTTATGTCACGAACTGCACTATTTGAAACAGAGCCAATGTTGCACACAATATCCTTCACTGCCAAGATGGTGTCATCAGCAGACAGAAATATTTTACAATTGCCCGTAATACCAGAGGGCACATCGGTCATAAAAATAAGGAACACTGGTCCCTGCTCCTGCCCGCCCCCCTATTGGACCGTACCACACTCACATCCCACATCACTGCCAGCCATACTCAACACTGTCAATAATGACCTTCTGATGTATGTTGTTATAGTAAGAGGTGAACCGACTGTGAGATACTCCCCGTATTCCGAAATGGTCCAACTTCTGGAGTAAAGTTTTGTGATCAACACAATCAAACGCCTACGTTAAATCAAAAAATGCGCCTAGCTTTCGAAACATTTTGTTTAATCCATCCGGTACCTCACAGGGAAAAGACAATATAGCATTTTCAGTTGTTAACCGACTTCTACAGCAGAACTGTACATTTCATAGCAAATTATGTCATGTAAAGCGATCATTTAACCTTACATACACAGCTTTTTCAATAACTTTGGCAAAGACTGATGGTATAGAAATAGGTCTAAAATTCTCTACATTATCACTTTCTCCCTTTTTATGAAGCGGCTTTACTACTGAGTACTTTAATCACTTACATAAATCATCCAATTTTTCTGAATTGTCATCATTTGTTTGTCTGTACATTTACATCCCATCTACCAATTTTCCCATCCGGATATTTCCTTCGCGGTGCGACGTTTTTCTCTTTGTATTGGAGTGTAGTTGCTGCATGCAACACCAAATATTTTCGGTGGTAGGGTATTTTCTCCTTGCCACGCATTTATGTTTGACACCAAGAGTACTTGGTGGATACAGCCATTCCATTTCACAGTGTACTAAGAATACTTCATTTTTAATTCATAGTAGATTAAACACGAGGCATGCATGTGATTTAGTCTAGGTTGATGGTTGCACAGTTTGATGATGAGTTCAAGTCAGTCTCATTTTGTGTCTATTAATCAGTCGAATTATGAGCGAGCTAGCATTTTTCACTACTGGAGTTTCTTGTCTGTCTTCTGGCTGTTTTAATGCTCCCTGCCATGGAAAACCTTTTCATCTCATGGCATCACACATGCCCATCTTCGTGAAGTTTTTGTTGGATATGTTCCAATCTCTGTCTTCCTCTACATTTACACAAATTCGTGGTGTCTGCTGTTTCAGACATGTCCGAAAGAACGGACATGACGCACGATCCGCAGCTATGATGCATGTTATGTAAATCAAGAGGAGCAGGGGGTGGAAGGAAAGGAAAGGAAAGGGAAGGAACTCATGACGCCTCCTGCAACGGGACTTTGTGCGGAATCAGCAGCGACGAGTGAAAATACGTGCTGGACGTGTACTTGAACCCAGGATCTCCTGCTTAGCGTGTGGCTATTTTACCCACATGTGCTCCCGCGTTTATCGTAAATGCGCGGAGTACCTCTGCACGCTCTCTGGCCCACTCAAATTCCCACCTGGCGCCAACTGTCCGTGCTCCACGTCCCCCATGCCCGTAAAAACTGACACCACACATTCGTATAACTGGTTGGTCTCGATGAGAAATGAATCCACTACCTTCAGTGAAGATGCACATTTACGCAGCTTTTACCCGCCACAGCTCCTCTAAAACCATAGAGGTTATTTCCTTTTGTATTAACAGGTCCTGACATACTGCGCAGTCTTTTATTCGGTATTTTCACATATTCGTTTCCTCGCCGATTGCGCGGATGATCTCTTCATCCCTTATGTTAACAGTCTGCTTAATGTTTTTAGAATTGTTTCGTAACGCCACATATCAAACTCTTTCTTCTCTTCTCTTGCGTTTTTCCATGCTTTACTTCTATACACTGCTGTGCTCCCAGCATACATCATCAGAAATTTCTCCCACATATTAAAGTCTTTCTTTGATAGTAGCAGATTTAATTTGGCCAGGAATGCGCTCCTTGCTTGTCCTAGTCTGATGGTTATGCCCCTCCTTTATCCGTCATGGGTTATTTTATTTCACAGTTGCAAAATTACTTTATTCCATCTACTTTTCGGCTCAAACTTGAGGTAAGGTCTATCGCTAATCTCATATCTGCTACTCCTCAATACTTCCCTCTTTCTTCTGCTTATTCTAAATCCATTGTGTGTGCTCATTTGACTGTTCATTTTATTCATCAGGTCCTGCAATCGTTGTTAACTTTCGTGTCATCTGCATTTCTTATTTTTTACATCCTGTCATTCTTAAGTTTAGTCACACACCAGAACCATTTCTTTTATTTCCGTCGTTGCTTCTTTGATGTGTGGACTGGATAAGAGGGACAAAAGACTAAATCCGTGTCTTAAGCCGTTTCTAATCCGATCACTTCGTTCTTTGTTTTCCAAATCTTACTTTTCTCTTTTGTGTCTTGTACGTAACCGTCTTTCTCTTTAGCTTACAACAACTTCCATGAGAACTGAAAATTTCGAATTTTGCACCATCTTATGTTGCCGAACGCTTTTAAGGTGGACATATCCTCTGAAAGCATCTTGATTTTTCTGAAGCTTCGCTTCCCTTGTTAAGCGCAGTGTCAAAACAACCCATTTGGTGCCCTCAGATTTCCTAAAGCGAGACTGATCGTCACATAAGGAATTCTCAATTTTCCATTTTTCTGCAAATTAGCCTTCTCAGCAATTTTGATGCACGAGCTGTTAAGCTGATTATGCTATAGTTTTCTCACTTACCTGCCCTTGCTGTCTGTTCCTTTATCCGAAAGTGTGAGGTTGTGTCCACAGTCTCATAGATTCTATACACCAACCTCAATAGTCACCCCACCGTCACTTCCCACAGTTAGTTCAGAAATTCCAGAGTGTTATCTATCCTGGAAAAGGAAAAAAGAACACATTGACACCGGTGTGTCAGACCCACCATACTTGCTCCGGACACTGCGAGAGGGCTGTACAAGCAATGATCACACGCACGGCACAGCGGACACACCAGGAACAGCGGGGTTGGCCGTCGAATGGCGCTAGCTGCGCAGCATTTGTGCACCGCCGCCGTCAGTGTCAGCCAGTTTGCCGTGGCATACGGAGCTCCATCGCAGTCTTTAACACTGGTAGCATGCCGCGACAGCGTGGACGTGAACCGTATGTGCAGTTGACGGACTTTGAGCGAGGGCGTATAGTGGGCATGCGGGAGGCCGGGTGGACGTACCGCCGAATTGCTCAACACGTGGGGCGTGAGGTCTCCACAGTACATCGATGTTGTCGCCAGTGGTCGGCGGAAGGTGCACGTGCCCGTCGACCTGGGACCGGACCGCAGCGACGCACGGATGCACGCCAAGACCGTAGGATCCTACGCAGTGCCGTAGGGGACCGCACCGCCACTTCCCAGCAAATTAGGGACACTGTTGCTCCTGGGGTATCGGCGAGGACCATTCGCAACCGTCTCCATGAAGCTGGGCTACGGTCCCGCACACCGTTAGGCAGTCTTCCGCTCACGCCCCAACATCGTGCAGCCCGCCTCCAGTGGTGTCGCGACAGGCGTGAATGGAGGGACGAATGGAGACGTGTCGTCTTCAGCGATGAGAGTCGCTTCAGCCGTGGTGCCAATGATGGTCGTATGCGTGTTTGGCGCCGTGCAGGTGAGCGCCACAATCAGGACTGCATACGACCGAGGCACACAGGGCCAACACCCGGCATCATGGTGTGGGGAGCGATCTCCTACACTGGCCGTACACCACTGGTGATCGTCGAGGGGACACTGAATAGTGCACGGTACATCCAAACCGTCATCGAACCCATCGTTCTACCATTCCTAGACCGGCAAGGGAACTTGCTGTTCCAACAGGACAATGCACGTCCGCATGTATCCCGTGCCACCCAACGTGCTCTAGAAGGTGTAAGTCAACTACCCTGGCCAGCAAGATCTCCGGATCTGTCCCCCATTGAGCATGTTTGGGACTGGATGAAGCGTCGTCTCACGCGGTCTGCACGTCCAGCACGAACGCTGGTCCAACTGAGGCGCCAGGTGGAAATGGCATGGCAAGCCGTTCCACAGGACTACATCCAGCATCTCTACGATCGTCTCCATGGGAGAATAGCAGCCTGCATTGCTGCGAAAGATGGATATACACTGTACTAGTGCCGACATTGTGCATGCTCTGTTGCCTGTGTCTATGTGCCTGTGGTTCTGTCAGTGTGATCATGTGATGTATCTGACCCCAGGAATGTGTCAATAAAGTTTCTCCTTCCTGGGACAATGAATTCACGGTGTTCTTATTTCAATTTCCAGGAGTGTAGTAATATTCCCTTTGGAAACGGGTATAGGTCTCCGGTGTGTGAACTTTGTTGGGAGAGCAGAAAACTCTTTGCTTGAAATCGACAGGTATTGAGCTAGAACAAAGCGTGTGTAGCTTACGTTGCTAGTTCGTTTTCAGGATTCAGAAGACTATAGATGACCGGTATCAACCTGACGCCATAAATCAAGATTTTCGGAAAGTCTTACACAGAGTTTAGGTCCTTCACCTGGTAGGGAAAAACTGTACTATCGAAGTAGAGGAACGTTCCTCCTCCCCGTCGTCCCGGATTTCTCGTAGCGTCGCCCTCCCTCCCACGGTCAGGGCTAACGTCCACCCACTCTCAGCGCCCTGTGGTGCTCAAAACAAATCACGCGACGTATTGCTCCGTGGACTTCCCCGAAATATTTGGTGGCGGACCCGAATTCTTTCTCTCTTCTGACTGGTTTGATGCGGTCCGTCACGAATTCCTCTCCCGTGCCAACCTTTTCATCTCAGAATAGCAAATACAACCTACGTCCTCGATTACTTGCTGAATGTATCCCAATCTCTTATTTTCCTCTACAGTTTTTACCTTCTGACGCTCCATCTAGTACCACGGAAGTTATTTCCTGATGTCTTAATAGATGTCCTATAATCCATTTCCTCCGTATGGTCAGTGTTTTCCATATGTTCCTGTCCTCGCCGATTTTCAACAGCCTGCCTTAGTACCACTTCTTAAAGGCTTCGATTCTCTTATTTTTGGGTTTCCCAACGATCCATGTCTCACTACCATACAGTGCTGTGCTACAAACGTGTTTTTTTTTTTGTCATCAGTCTACTGACTGGTTTGATGCGGCCGGCGACGAATTCCTCTCCTGTGCCAACCTCTTCATCTCAGAGTAGCACTTGCAACCTACGTCCTCAATTATTTGCTTGACATATTCCAATCTCTGTCTTCCTCTACAGTTTTTGCCCTCTACAGATTCCTCTAGTACCATGGAAGTCATTCCCTCATGTCTTAGCAGATGTCCTACCATCCTGTCCCTTCTCCTTATCAGTGTTTTCCACATATTATTTCCTCTCGCCGGCCGGAGTGGCCGAGCGGTTAAAGGCGCTACAGTCTGGAACCGCACGACCGCTACGGTCGCAGGTTCGAATCCTGCCTCGGGCATGGATGTGTGTGATGTCCTTAGGTTAGTTAGGTTTAATTAGTTCTAAGTTCTAGGGGACTTATGACCACAGCAGTTGAGTCCCATAGTGCTCAGAGCCATTTGAACCATTTTTCCTTTCCTCTCCGATTCTGCATAGAACCTCCTCATTCCTTACCTTATCAGTCCTATAGCACCACATCTCAAATGCTTCGATTCTCTTCTGTTCCAGTTTTCCCACAGTCCATGTTTCACTACCATACAATGCTGTACTCCAGACGTACATCCTCAGAAATTTCTTCCTCAAATTAAGGCCGGTATTTGATATTGGTAGACTTCTCTTGGCCAGAAATGCCTTTTTTGCCATAGCGAGTCTGCTTTTGATGTCCTCCTTGCTCCGTCCGTCATTGGTTATTTTACTGCCTAGGTAGCAGAATTCCTTAACTTCATTGACTTCGTGACCATCAATCCTGATGTTAAGTTTCTCGCTCTTCTCATTTCTACTACTTCTCATTACCTTCGTCTTTCTCCGATTTACTCAAACCATACTGTGTACTGATTAGACTGTTCATTCCGTTCAGCAGATCATTTAATTCTTCCTCACTTTCACTCAGGATAGCAATGTCATCAGCGAATCGTATCATTGATATCCTTTCACCTTGTATTTTAATTCCACTCCTGTAGGAGTAGGGGCGAAAGACTACAGCCTTGTCTTACACCCTTCTTAATACGAGCACTTCGTTCTTGATCGTCCACTCTTATTATTCCCTCTTGGTTGTTGTACATATTATATATGACCCGTCTCTCCCTATACCTTACCCCTACTTTTTTCAGAATCTCGAACAGCTTGCACCATTTTATATTGTCGAACGCTTTTTCCACGTCGCCAAATCCTATGAAAGTGTCTTGATTTTTCTTTAGCCTTGCTTCCATTATTAGCCCTAACGTCAGAATTGCTTCTCTCGTCCCTTTACTTTTCCTAATGCCAAACTGATCGTCACCTAGCGCATTCTCAATTTTCTTTTCCATTCTTCTGTATATTATTCTTGTAAGCAGCTTCGATGCATGAGCTGTTAAGCTGATTGTGCGATAATTCTCGCACTTGTCAGCTCTTGCCGTCTTCGGAATTGTGTGGATGATGCTTTTCCGATAGTCAGATGGTATGTCGCCAGACTCATATATTCTACTACCAACGTGAATAGTCGTTTTGTTGCCACTTCCCCCAAAGATTTTAGAAAATCTGATGAAATGTTATCTATCCCTTCTGCCTTATTTGACCGTAAGTCCTCCAAAGCTCTTTTAAATTCCGATTCTAATACTGGATCCCCTATCTCTTCTAAATCGACTCCTGTTTCTTCCTCTATCACATCAGACAAATCTTCAACCTCATAGAGGCTTTCAATGTATTCTTTCCACCTATCTGCTCTCTCCTCCGTTGCACTCTTAATGTTACCACCGTTGCTTTTAATGTCACCAAAGGTTGTTTTGACTTTCCTGTATGCTGAGTCTGTCCTTCCGACAATCATATCTTTTTCGATGTCTTCACATTTTTCCTGCAGCCATTTCGTGATAGCTTCCCTGCACTTCCTATTTATTTCATTCCTCAGCGACTTGTATTTCTGTATTCCTGATTTTCCCGGAACATGTTTGTACTTCCTCCTTTGATCAATCAACTGAAGTAAATCTTCTGTTACCCATGGTTTCTTCGCAGCTACCTTCTTTGTACCTATGTTTTCCTTCCCAACTTCTGTGATGGCCCTTTTTAGAGATGTCCATTCAACTGTACTGCCTACTGCGCTATTCCTTATTGCTGTATCTATAGCGTTAGAGAACTTCAAACGTATCTCGTCATTCCTTAGTGCTTCCGTATCCCACTTCTTTGCGTATTGATTCTTCCTGACTAATGTCTTGAACTTCAGCCTACTCTTCATCACTACTATATTGTGATCTGAGTCTATATCTGCTCCTGGGTACGCCTTACAATCCAGTATCTGATTTCGGAATCTCTGTCTGACCATGATGTAAGCTAATTGAAATCTTCCCGTATCTCCCGGCCTTTTCCAAGTATACCTCCTCCTCTTGTGATTCTTGAACAGGGTATTCGCTATTACTAGCTGAAACTTGTTACAGAACTCAATTAGTCTTTCTCCTCTTTCATTCCTTGTCCCAAGCCCATATTCTCCTGTAACCTTTTCTTCTACTCCTTCCCCCACAACTGCATTCCAGTCGCCCATGACTATTAGATTTTCGTCCCCCTTTACATACTGCATTACCCTTTCAATATCCTCATACACTTTCTCTATCTGTTCAGCTTCAGCTTGCGACGTCGGCATGTATACCTGAACTATCGTTGTCGGTGTTGGTCTGCTGTCGATTCTGATTAGAACAACCCGGTCACTGAACTGTTCACAGTAACACACCCTCTGCCCTACCTTCCTATTCATAACGAATCCTACACCTGTTATACCATTTTCTGCTGCTGTTGATATTACCCGATACTCATCTGACCAGAAATCCTTGTCTTCCTTCCACTTCACTTCCCTGACCCCTACTATATCTAGATTGATCCTTTGCATTTCCCTTTTCAGATTTTCCAGTTTCCCTACCACGTTCTAGCTTCTGACATTCCACACCCCGACTCGTATAACGTTATCCTTTCGTTGATTATTCAATCTTTTTCTCATGGTAACCTCCCCCTTGGCAGTCCCCTCCCGGAGATGCGAATGGGGGACTATTCCGGAATCTTTTGCCAATGGAGAGATCATCATGACGCTTCTTCAATTACAGGCCACATGTCCTGTGGATACACGTTACGTGTCTTTAATGCAGTGGTTTCCATTGCCTTCTGCATCCTCATGTCGTTGATCATTGCTGATTCTTCCGCCTTTAGGGGCAATTTCCCACCCCTAGGACAAGAGAGTGCCCTGAACCTCTATCCACTCCTCCGCCCTCTTTGACAAGGCCGTTGGCAGAATGAGGCAGACTTCTTATGCCGGAAGTCTTCGGCCGCCAATGCTGATTATTTATCAAAATTTAGGCAGTGGCGGGAATAGAACCCGGGACCGAAGACGTTTTTGATTATGAATCAAAGACGCTACCCCTAGACCACGGGTACTACAAACGTACATTCTGAAAAATTTCTTCTTCAAATTAAGATCTATATTTGATACTAGCAGACTTCTCTTGGTCAGGAATGTCCTTTTTGTCAGTGGTAGTCTGCTTTCTATGTCCTCATTGCTCCCTAGGTAGCAGGCTTCCTTAACTTCGTCTATTTCGTGATTTTCAGTTCTAATGTTAAGTTTCTCGCAGTTCTCATGTCTGCTACTTCTCATTACTTTCGTTTTTCTTCGTTTTATTCTCAGTTCATATTCTGTACACATTGGATTCTTCGTTCCATTCATGACATCCTGTAATTCTTCTCTTTCACTCAGGATAGCAATGTCATCAGCGAATCTTTCTCATCGAATTTTAATTCAACTATTGAAACTTTCTTTTATTTCCAGCATTGCGTCTTCGATGTAGAAATTAAACAGTAGGGGCGAAAGACTACATCCCTGTCTTACATCCTTTTTAATCCGACCCCTTCGTTCTTCTTCTTCCACTTATCCTTGTTCTCTCTTGACTCTTGTACAAATTGCATATTACTCGCCTTTCGCTATAGCTCACCTCTATTTTCGTCAGAATTTCGAACATCTTGCACCATTTTACATTTTCAAACACTATTTCCAGGTCGACAAATCCAATGAACATCTCTCGGTTTTTCTTCCGTCTTGCTTCCATTGTCCGCCGCAACGTGAGAACCTAAACTGATCATCATCGAACAGATCCTCAATTATCCTTTCCCATTATTCTGTAGAGTATTCTTGTGAGCAACTTGAATGCATGAGCTGTTATGCTGATTGTGTTATAATTCTCGGACTTGTCGGCTCTAGCAATCTTCCGAATTGTGTGGACGATATTTTTCCGAAAATAAGGTGATGTACAGCCAGTCCGTACATTATACACACCAATGTGAAAAATTGTTTCGTTTTCACTTTCCCCATTGATTTTAGGGAGGCAGAAACTAAAACTAGGCCGAAAAATGTAAGACTGTCACGGGCCTTACCCTTTGTAGCGAACAGGAGAAACAACCATCAAAGTAAATGCTGGTAACAGTATTTTGCTGCACTAGTCGGTTGCTGTGACATGTATGCGCGAACACATCTTCCGCATGCTCTGTCCCGTGTACTTCGCTTTGTCTTTTCGTTTAACAGAGTGAGAGCAGCAGACGTGTTCAATGACCATTCTAATAAAACACCAAATGTACTCACGATAAAACGGCACGTGTTCATTGTCGAGTGTTATGTGGAGCTCAATCCGTAGTAAACGTGTGCAGAAGTACACTCCTGGAAATGGAAAAAAGAACACATTGACACCGGTGTGTGAGACCCACCATACTTGCTCCGGACACTGCGAGAGGGCTGTACAAGCAATGATCACACGCACGGCACAGCGGACACACCAGGAACCGCGGTGTTGGCCATCGAATGGCGCTAGCTGCGCAGCATTTGTGCACCGCCGCCGTCAGTGTCAGCCAGTTTGCCGTGGCATACGGAGCTCCATCGCAGTCTTTAACACTGGTAGCATGCCGCGACAGCGTGGACGTGAACCGTATGTGCAGTTGACGGACTTTGAGCGAGGGCGTATAGTGGGCATGCGGGAGGCCGGGTGGACGTACCGCCGAATTGCTCAACACGTGGGGCGTGAGGTCTCCACAGTACATCGATGTTGTCGCCAGTGGTCGGCGGAAGGTGCACGTGCCCGTCGACCTGGGACCGGACCGCAGCGACGCACGGATGCACGCCAAGACCGTAGGATCCTACGCAGTGCCGTAGGGGACCGCACCGCCACTTCCCAGCAAATTAGGGACACTGTTGCTCCTGGGGTATCGGCGAGGACCATTCGCAACCGTCTCCATGAAGCTGGGCTACGGTCCCGCACACCGTTAGGCCGTCTTCCGCTCACGCCCCAACATCGTGCAGCCCGCCTCCAGTGGTGTCGCGACAGGCGTGAATGGAGGGACGAATGGAGACGTGTCGTCTTCAGCGATGAGAGTCGCTTCTGCCTTGGTGCCAATGATGGTCGTATGCGTGTTTGGCGCCGTGCAGGTGAGCGCCACAATCAGGACTGCATACGACCGAGGCACACAGGGCCAACACCCGGCAGCATGGTGTGGGGAGCGATCTCCTACACTGGCCGTACACCACTGGTGATCGTCGAGGGGACACTGAATAGTGCACGGTACATCCAAACCGTCATCGAACCCATCGTTCTACCATTCCTAGACCGGCAAGGGAACTTGCTGTTCCAACGGGACAATGCACGTCCGTATGTATCCCGTGCCACCCAACGTGCTCTAGAAGGTGTAAGTCAACTACCCTGGCCAGCAAGATCTCCGGATCTGTCCCCCATTGAGCATGTTTGGGACTGGATGAAGCGTCGTCTCACGCGGTCTGCACGTCCAGCACGAACGCTGGTCCAACTGAGGCGCCAGGTGGAAATGGCATGGCAAGCCGTTCCACAGGACTACATCCAGCATCTCTACGATCGTCTCCATGGGAGAATAGCAGCCTGCATTGCTGCGAAAGGTGGATATGCACTGTACTAGTGCCGACATTGTGCATGCTCTGTTGCCTGTGTCTATGTGCCTGTGGTTCTGTCAGTGTGATCATGTGATGTATCTGACCCCAGGAATGTGTCAATAAAGTTTCTCCTTCCTGGGACAATGAATTCACGGTGTTCTTATTTCAATTTCCAGGAGTGTATTTGCGCAAGCGTTTAAGATTTGAACTGTTTGTCGAAATCTATTGCAAAGCCTGTAATTCAAAACGGTGTCGCAAAATGGCGTGAAACGGGCTCTGTAGCGCGTCAATGTTACTGTGAACTTGCCCCTTACCCTTAGCTTCGGCTGCGCACTCGTCTGTCAAGTATATTGCACACACCTCCCCCACCCTCCTCTCCCTGTCCATGTCCCCCGTCGCCCGCTCTGTGTGACGACCTCCTCCTCACTCCTCTCTCTGTGCAGCTACCTGTGCGACCCTCGCCCCACAGCACACAGCACATCTTGCCAGACAATAAGCAATATGTGTACCAAGTTTGGTTGAAATCGATCCAGAGCTTCAGCATCACATGTGAAACATACATACATACATACATACAAAAGCATACATCCATATACAGGGCGACCAGAAACAGTATGAAAAGGTTTTAAAGGCCTTGAAGGGCAGGTTTTGCTGAGAAATGATTTTTAAGAAAAAATTGAAGACGTTCTGAGTTATCATTGAAGCTAGCCACTGAGGCCGTGGCGCCCGCAAATTCAAGCGCCTCGCCAGAGACTGTGTTGCCAAACATATGCTTCGTTCCGTATCCTAAAACTAAACAAGAGAACAATACAAAAACTCGACATGCAACCTGAGGCAGAGGCTGGTCAGTGCCACGCGCTGCCCGTGACCTGCACTACAAGGACAGCTGGAGCTGGACACCAGGCGTGGACGCCGCGCGGGACACGGTGGCCAGGCTGCAGCCGCCAGGTTTCCGCTCAAAGCGCTGGCCGAACTGTTTGCAAGCGGAGGCCGTCGGTGTTTGCCTCCTTTCGGCCAGTCGACGATGGCAGAATCGAGGCACACGCCCCGCAGTCTTCCTCACACGATTCTACACAAAAGATTCGGCAAAAAATAAAAAGTCATTTCGTGTTACCTATAGCTTTATTTGTCACCTTCGTGATGATGTGTCCATTATTTTGTTATTGGTGACAGTTACTGTGATAATTGCATGTAAGACACTGTGCGAAATTAAAAAATGTTTCCAATGAAAAATAAGGATCGCTATGGTTTTGCGTTGGCTGCATACTACACAATATGACGCCGTGTGTGGAACTTAGCTAACATGCTGAATTTTCTTTAGACTCGTGTGGAGGTCTCGTGTCACCAGTCCTCAGACAACTGATCTGATGTTGCCCACTCATTTACGATAATGTGCGCCCGCAATAAAGCCAGAGTGCAACATCCACAACATTCGACTTGACATATCGAAAAATGAGTGCCGTGTGGTGACTAAGCGAAACTTCATTATTTGCCGTCTTATTCCACAAACTACAGACTTTTCCGTGAAAGAATGTAGTTTTTAAGGGCCATCGATGGCTGGTGAAACAAGAAATGCCGTGAGCTCTGGAACAGCATAAGCAAAGCCATTACACATTTATTCTTGTACCGAAGATGTGCTATTGACCTAACGTTTCCTCAGTTCCCCATCTAACCTCAATAAACCACTACTTAGAATTCTTTGGCAACTGCGCCTGCACAACATGTTAGTGAGGTGACACTGTGCAAACTTCATTGTGTTTTAGAAAAAGAAGCATATTTTAACATGTCAACGAGTGAAATGTGTAGATTTCACTAAAAATTCGCCGGTCAAGACGTTTCTCTGAAAGTTACAAATTGTTAGCAAGCCAGGCGAACATAAACTGCTGCTTTTGTTGCAGTTTTGGCGAAACTATTTTCAGATGCTAACAACAGTAGGGGTCACAGATCTTTTCGAATGGTCACCATGCAAGTGTGGACATGGACGTGCTCCATTTAATACTTACAAAAAATGTGAGCGTCGGCTTCGGTTTGGGATGGCACTCGTCCTGCAGCGCCTGCTGCACCCCCCCCCCCCCCCCCCACACACACACACACCCGCACTGCCCTATCCACTCGTGGCCTGCCCCTGCCGCCTGCACCTCTACTGCCCACATTACCTACGCGCGCCACATCTGGCGAGCTGCTCGAATCTGCGACCGCAGTCGCCTGATTGGGTGACTTCAATGATAAGTCAATCGCAAAACTGGTACGTATCGATTTTTCTCTCAACAATCATTTCTCAGCAAAACCTACGCTGCAACACGTTTAGAATCTTTTCAGATGCTTACTGACCCTCTTATATATTATGAGCCGGGCTTACCCGTGCCCACCCTACACTGTCATCCTAACCGAGGGTCACCAGATTCACTTAAGGCGGTCAAATCTAATGTAGTAATCCAACTACTCTCTAAAGCCTCTCAGATCCCGCCACTGGGCTGAAAACAATAACTACACTGTCTCCAACTGGATTATATTATCCTTCCTATAAACGAAACTTGATAATAGCCTGACTTTAAAAGGAAGAAGTGCACATATAAAACCACTACAAGTTTCAACTGGAACAAAAGGAGTTTATAAGCCTCGCGAACAACAACTCTTTAGTATCATGTTCTAATATGAGACCTCTGTACACTCAATATGGCTCGCTCATTAAGTCGCTCCCTTTTTTTAAAAAACCGGAAACCAATTTTGTTGGTCACTGAAAGCTCTCACTGTCGACTTGACATGCACAACACTTTCAGAACATCAGCTCCTCCCCACAGAGCACACGACTACCGTCCTGCCCTCACAAGGGGTGCCTGTCCTTCCACAACCGCTCCTCGTGATAATTTCAACATCCAGACAGTTCGCCCAATCAGCCCACAAAGAAAAATGTATCCACTCGAGAGCCCACTTCCTGCTGACGCTCATATACACTGATCAGTCAGAACATTACGATCACCTACCTACAAGCCAGTGTGTCCAACTTTGGCACGGGTAACAGCGGTGACATGTCGTGGTATGGAAGCAATGAGGCCACGATATGCAGGTGGAGTGAGTTGGCAGCACAAGTCACCTAATCCCCGTAAAGTCCGGAGAGGAGGCGATGAGCTCTAACGGCACGTTAAGTCACATCCCAGATGTGTTTGCTTGGGTTCAGATCTGGCGAATTTGGGTGCCACTACATCAACTGGAACTTGCCGCTGTGGTCCTCGAACCACTCCGTCACATCCTTTGCCTTGTGACATGGCGCGTCATCGTACGTGGTCTGCAACGAGTACATACGAGACTCTTTGGCTGTGATGGTGCCTTGCACGAGCTCCACTGGACCCACGAATCCCCCGTCCCTCGGCACAGGTGTTAGGGAGCTGTTCCCCTGGAAGACGGGCGATTCGCGCCGTCCCATCGGAATGAGGAAGGCATCGGTATTCATCAGACGACGCAACGCTCTGCTTCTGCGCCAACGTCGAGTACCGACGGTCACTTACTCATTTCAGTCGTAGTTGTTGATGTCGTAGTGTTGACATTCGTACAAGCCGGGGTCGTCGGTTGCGTAGACCCATCGTTAGGATGTTCAGTGCACTATGTTCACACACGTTTGTGCTCCGCCCAGCATTAAAGTCTCATATTAGTTCCGCCACAGTTGGTCGCCTGTCCTCTTTCACCAGTCTACCCAACCTACGGCGTACGACATGTATAATGAGGGATGGCCGCCCAGTCACCCGATGTCTAGACGTGGTTTCACCTTGGTTTCGCCACGTGATGAAAGCACTCACTACAGCACTAACACACAACAGGTCGAGCTGTTTACGAAATACTCGTGACGAGCCTCCGGGCGGTCACAGTCTGTCCTCGCTCAAACTGAGGTAGGTCTCGCGCCTTCCTCATTCCACACACGGACAGCAAGCTCACTGATACTACATGCACCTTGCCAGATGACGTTGTTATCGCCCGGAAGTGCTCATATCGATGACAGATTGGTCATCATAACTTTCTAGCTGATCAGAGTATTTGCTGTAAGGTGGTGCTTTCCGCCAACCGCCTGAGAAATTTCTTTTCGGAAGGGTGTTACGAAACACAGGATATAGTGTGGAAATAACTATCGTTGGAATACGCACTATCCCGGTTTAACGAAAGCTGGAGAATCCCCCCGCCTCCTGGAAACCAGAAAACCGCTGCTGCCGTTCGCAACAGCGGGCAGCACTATCCTATTGCCGGGGCCCGAAAACGATTCGATATGTTATAGTATGCGCACAGGTATGC
Source organism: Schistocerca nitens (assembly GCF_023898315.1). Taxonomy (NCBI): domain Eukaryota; kingdom Metazoa; phylum Arthropoda; class Insecta; order Orthoptera; family Acrididae; genus Schistocerca; species Schistocerca nitens. Next base: position 16,800,996 of record NC_064621.1, on the reverse strand, counting down.
GATTGGAGTGAATATTTTTCAGCAAACACAATTGTCAGTGTCGCTGTTAGAGCGGGGATCTCGCCAAGATTTCATTTCTCAGGGAAATGTGACAGGGTCACTATTGACCGCGGTATTTGTTTAAATAACCTGTCAGGTAGTGATTGTAGCTATGCACAGCTGATCTCTCTCTCGGTTAAAAAAAATGGTTCAAATGGTTCTGAGCACTATGGGACTTAACATCTGTAGTCATCAGTCCCCTAGAACTTAGAACTACTTAAACCTAACTAACCTAAGGACATCACACACATCCATGCCCGAGGCAGGATTCGAACCTGCGACCGTAGCAGTCGCGCGGTTCCGGACTGAGCGCCTAGAATCGCTCGGCCACCGCGGCCGGCTGTATCTCGGATTCTTCTTTGTCGGCACTAGTACTTTTCAACTTTGAAGTAACATTGTTAAAAAATTTGGAGATTTCTTCGTTATTGGCGATTAGTGAAAAGATTGGCCATTGTCATAACTCATAAATGAAGATCATTTCGTGCGCTCAAGTAGATATAAATGCTCGATCACAACTATCAACTGTCTAGCAGTATCTGTTCAAAACGATTGAACGTGGACCCGACACATATCTTTAGCTGCAAAATGCCAAACTGAGATTTATCAGATGAGTCCTTGGGTGGCTCAATTCGCGCACGACTAACGCTCATTATAAAATGCTCGACCGAACAGTTCCTGAGGGTCGCCTGATGCTCTTGCCACAAAGTCACATTCAGTGTCGGAGTCAGTAGCGGTCATAGCGTTTTGAGTCAACACAGTCTCAACTGTGAGTGTGTAGTGTTCGACTTTTTTTCCCTATTAGCTACGGGAATAAAACAGCAATTATTCCACGCTGTAAAAATTAGATATGTTCTACCTATGTTGTCGCAGCGCTTGTTGAACATGCACAATAATGCATAGGAGTGTAGTTCGACAAGAATATACTGACACTAATATATTTAGAAATAAGTAACTTTCAATACAATTCCAGAAGTCTTCCGGCGTAAACTGTATTCCATGAAGTTTCGGAATTGCAGCCCAGTTGCCTAGACGTCTTGCCATATTTTTTTCGGATGGCAGTCTCCACCCATATTCATGTGAGCGTCTTACACTGGCGACTGCCAGTTCGCATCGCTAACTCTTTACTAAATATTAACTCGGGGACGCATACATGCAGGTAGCCGCTCTGTCGAGTTTGGTGTCCTACTGTTCCAACTGTGGCGCGCAGGCGCATCATTAGAGTCGTACTCTACCAATTCTACGGTTGGGTAGTTTTGGTACAGCACATAAATGACATAGTAAATGGTAGTATTATCGATAGCGTTGGTAGCCTTGGCAGACCAAGAAAAATGAATGTATGAGACAGAAAATGAGAGCCTAGGATTCTCTTCGTTGTATGTTTGTTTTGCTCATAAATAGTACATCTTTCAGCGTTAGTCCTTTGTGTATTTTATATCCTTACAAAATACCAAATTATATTTTGTAAATAAAAAAGAAATTGATCGCGTAAATTCTGCAATCCTATGTAACCAAAGCAAATTGTTCTGATGGAAGTACAATTTACATGCACAAACGCAAAACAACCTACGTAACTACTATTATTTTGTGCTCAATACGGCGTTCATCATGATTAAAGGCAGGAGTTTCTTGTTAATAAGTGCAAGAGTTGTTTACGAATAACAGAAACACCTTTTATATAAGATCGACGAAGTATTGAAGCAAATTACGATTTCTAGCGTTATATAATGGATCCTTTTTTATTTCTTCCCCATGTTCCACATTACAAATCACAATTTTCGAATGAAACCTGAATTAAAGGCTGACAGTTTCAATTTTGCTATAAATAATGTTTGTTTCTAAGAAACAAAGAGGAGGATTACTACGTAAAATAAAAATGATCCGTATGTTATATATTCTCACTCAGTTTCTAGACGGTTCACCACTTCAGGATTCCAGGGAATCTAGTAAGACACTGATCGCATACATGAATAATGCAATGGAATGAGGTAACGCCCGAGAGGCATGCAAGACGCCTAACGTTCCATCTTAATTGATCAAAGCTACTAGGAAAACTACCGTTGTCTGCGCTTGCTAATGATAATCTACCGTAGCCTACGGTAATTTTGTAACTCTGTGATACTACATGGAAGCCGTCTATCAGAATATGGGGTCACAGAGTTAAAATTCATATGCAAAAGTAGTGAAAGTAATTCTCGCTAGATGTGTATCAACTCATAAAATGTTCTCTTTCTGAAGGTAATAAAGGACTTACGCCTTATCTAGGTGAAAGCTACCATCATTATTAATAAGACCTTCCGCCAACATTATTTCCACAGATTCCTTAGTAACTGAATTCCAGAAGGCCTCGTCGGGGCCGAGAAATCCATGGCAGAATAACCCGTAGAATGTCCTGTGGAGACACAGCGTTCGGCTATGGCTGGCTTACTAGGCAGCGAAAGGCGAGTGTGGCAATCGTATTCAGTGCATTTTTCAAGTGCTGTGTGTATTGTCTGACCATTTCACACTTTTGCACAATAGAAAGGTATTCTGCAACTTCTAGCCTTCAGCAATCTCAGATGGTCCTATACCGAACTTAGAAGAGGACAAGTATTTATGTAGCCGGAACATATTTGTTATTCGGAGAGGGTGCCAAACTCTACAGAAGGCGTTGAAGTAAAGGCTACATACGTGCATACTCCTCCACGCCAATTTTGGGTGTAAAGTTGGCGACATGTACTAACAATCTCCATTGTAAGACACGGACTCAAGATGACTGAGTTGATGTCAGCCGAAATTTCGTGTGACGATGTCGACAACATGTATCTGCAATACGGAAACTTTATGGAAAATCTTTAATACCGTTTTATTCCATAAAATTGCAAAGGCACAGATTTAATTTTGTTATTGTTGTGACGACATATTGTGGCTGGCCATCTATTTTTATTTTAATGTTCATTACATTTTATATTACTGTCCTACAGGTATCCGTATAGTAATGGTAGTGTTCCGTGTAAGACTGGCCAGTATGACCTTGCTGTGCTGGCACTGCGAGCGGCTGAGAGCAAAGGGAGTGCAGCTCTACTGTATGGTCAAATAATGATTCACCCTCTTGACTAAAATATTCCGGCGGTAAAATTATCTCCCATTCAGATCTCTGGGCGACAACTACTCAGAAGGATATCGTTATCAGAAAAATCAACACCGACAATCTGCGAGCAAGAACGAAGAAAGTTGGAATGCTCGATCGGGTAAGTAGGTTAAAGAATTTAAAAAGGGAAGTTGATAGTTTGTCAGATATAATGGGTATTCACGAAGTGCAGTGGCAGAAAGAATAGAACTTCTGTTCTGGTTAGTTATCAAGATAAAACCAGATAGGGGTGATGCAGGATAAAGACTAATAATGAATAAGAATGTAGGAATGCTTGTAAGCTACTAATAACAGCACAGTGAAACAGTTATCGTAGTCAAGATAAAAACGAAGCCTTCACCCACCAGAGAAGTTTATATGCCAAGTATCTCCGTATAAGATGAAAAAATTGAATAAAATATATGAGATAAGATAATTGAGATAAGATAATGGAGATTGACGGAAATAGAAAATTAGCTGAGCAGGAATTGTTAGAGGGCAAATGAAAGGCTGTAAAAGCATGCATAATTAAGAAAAATATGGATGCAATCTACAGAAAAAAATTAACTTTGGAGAAAAGAGAAACATAGTAGGAATGTGAGGAGCTCCGATGGCAAGCCAGTAATAAAGAAAAAAGGGAAAACTGAAAGATGGAGGGAACATATAGAGGATCTACATAAGAGCAACAAACTTGGGGACAATGCTATAGAAAAGACAGAGCACTGAAAGATCGAAGTGCAGACAGTCACTGAGCTAGACGACATTCCCTCAGAATCACTGAGATCCTTGAAAGGGCGAGCCATAACAAAATTATTCCACCTGGTGTGCAAGATGGATGACACCGGCGAAATACCCTCAGACATCAGGAAGAATGTCGTAATTCCAATTTCAAAGATGTATTACCTAACGATCAGTTTAATGCGCCATGAGTGCCCAATATTGACACAAGTTATTTACAGAAAACTGGAAAATCGGTTATATTGCGCCCTTGAGGAAGATCAATTTGGAGGAACGCGCTATGCAACACTGTCTGTACGACGAGGTAGATTGAAGAAAGGCAATCCTACAATCCTTCTTTTATAGCATTGGTAGATATAGAGAAATCTTTCGACAGCGTATATTGGCCTACTCTCTTCTAAATTTTGAGAATATTAGGTACAGAATACTGGAACCGAAGAGTTATTTACATCTTATATGGAACCCGACTGAAGTTATTAGAGTTGAAAGTCATGAAAGGGAAGCCACAGTTGAGATGCAAATGAGACAGATTTGTAGCCTATCCCTGATGTTATTTAATCTGTGCATTGAACAAGCAGTGAAGGAATCCAAGGAGAAATGTGGAAAAGGAGTTATGGTTCATCTAGAAGGAAAAAAAAAGCTTAACGGTTTGCCGATGACACTTTAATTCTGTCAGAGCCTGTAATGACTTGGATGAAAAGGAGAATGCGTCTTGGAAGGAGAATATTAGAGGAACATACAAAGAAGGAAAGGGTAATCGAATATAGTCGAACTGAAACGGGCTATGCTGAGAGAATGAGACTATTAGATAAGACACTAAAGGTAGTCAACTAGTTTTACTATTTGGGGCAGCACAGGCAGCTATTCATACAAGAAGAGAACAGATGTTTTGAATTATGGTGCTGTAGAAGAATGCCGAAAATTAGATGGGTAGATTCAGTAACAAATTAAGACATATTGAAACTAGTTGGGGAAAAGTAAATTTATGGCACGACTGAATGAAGGGTTCGTTGATAGGATCCATCCTGAGGTATCAAGGAATTGTCCATTTGGTAATGGAAGAAAGTGTGGAGGGTAAAAGTTGTAGGGAAAGATCAATGCTTGAATACAGGTAGCAAGTTCAAATGGATGTAGGTTTTGGTAGATGCGTAGGGATGAAGAGGCGTGCACAAGGTAGACTAGAACGGCGAGCTGCATCAAACCTGTCTTGGGACTGACGACATCATTACTGTTTTATTTTCTCTGGGCGATGTGACATTTCTTATATCTGTGTACTAAGTCGACCCTTGCTGCCAAGCTACAAACCGTCTCGCATTTATTTATTTATTTATTTCGTTTGCCCAGAGATACATAACACAAAATTATAAAAATTAATAGCAAAATTCCGCCAGTCACTGCTGATTTCCCGTTAAATGGACGGTAAATTGTAGAATTACCCTGTCTTCACGGCCTTGTGAATTGCTGCGTCTACATCTTTTGTGGTGAAAAGATCGGGCATGTTTCTGCAGACTAGGAGATGTTGTAGGTCCTGCAAGATATTACACACTCAACACTCTTCCTCAGTCGTGCAACCTCAAGTACTGAGATTCGCCTTGTATCTTGACACTGCTGTCCTCAGTCGGTTTAATGCCTTCCACGTACGGCAGACGAAAGCCCGCAGAACGTTTCTCTGTGATGTTCTCATAACCCCATAAACCTTTCGGTAAATGGATTTTGCAATAGCTATGTTCTCTGTTCTGCAAGTTGTAGGTACTCATGAAATTCCTAATGTTGGCTGCATAAATCTCCTCCTTGACCTGATCCTAGGTTTCTGTGGTTCCTATCCAAACAGTGGGTGTCTGCTATCGATTTCGTGCTTTTTATACATTCCTGCGACTCTTCTTCTGCGGATGTTAGGTGACGTTGTAGTTATAATTTGATAAATTTTCGTCGCAGGAGGCTGTCGTAAGCAGCCAATCACAAAGCGTCCAGCCTTATTCAGTGATGTAGCCACATGTTCGGCGTGTGCAGAATTTCGCCAAACTAATGCTGCATATTCTGCTGCAGAGAAGCACGGTGCCACGGCACACACACGGAGCACGTGCGGCTGTGAGACCCATCTGGTGTCACTGAGTTTACAGGAGATGCTGTGCCGGGCACATCCGTACCAGTGATCTTTGAACGTGAGATACGATCCAACTTCACTCAAAGGTATTTTGAAGTATCGTGGTGGAATAGTTGTTGCGCTCTCCAGGTAGTACTTATTTTCCTCCTGGCCCCCCGATTTCTTAGATGAAAAGTCAGAGTTGGCTTAATGTGATTTCCGTAATAATACTTGCCGAGAACTTAAAGGGCTGCTGTCAGTTTCAACTCCACTTCTTCAAACGTTTTGCCTTCAGCTGTAGTTGCTGTATCGTCTGCATAAATAAAAGTTCTAGTTTCAGGGTTGACTGGTTGCTGGTTTGTGCAGATGCTCTACAACGTGGGTACCAATACACTATCCAGATGGAGGCCATTCTTCAAGTTCTTCCATGGATTCATTGTTTTGCAGCAAATACCGTATAAACTGTGCTAAATGGTAGTCTTTCGAGACTGAAAATATATTTCTAATCCACTTCTCGTGTCGAACGCTCCTGGCTCGCATTACTGCGCCAACGTTAGCGGAACCACCGATAACGCCTTGGTTCAGAAAATGGTTCAAATGGTTCTGAGCACTATGGGACTTAACATCTGAGGTCATCAGTCCCCTAGAACTTAGAACTACTTAAACCTAACTAACCTCAGGACATCACAAACATCCATGCGCGAGGCAGGATTCGAACCTGAGACCGTAGCGGTCGCGCTGTTCCGAACTGAAGCGCCTAGAACCACGCGGCCAAACGGCCGGCATGCCTTGGTAATACCATACACCACACACGCAACATTACTTCAAAAATAAATGATGATATACTATGAGATGTGATTACACTGTGTAGTGTTCTTGCATTATAGTTGTTTCACAATAACGTCTTGCCGTAAGCAGTTACAATTATTGTTTCTTGATGACGTACTTTGGTATGGATTAGAAGCATCCAAAGAAAAAAATTATAATTGAATGAAGCTGGTACTAAAACTGCTTCCGTCAATATATCTTTTATTCAAAAGCGAAAATATGAATTATTGCCGGCCGGAGTGGCCGTGCGGTTCTAGGCGCTACAGTCTGGAGCCGAGCGACCGCTACGAGCGCAGGTTCGAATCCTGCCTCGGGCATGGATGTGTGTGATGTCCTTAGGTTAGTTAGGTTTAATTAGTTCTAAGTTCTAGGCGACTGATGACCTCAGAAGTTAAGTCGCATAGTGCTCAGAGCCATTTTTGTGAATTATTCCTTCCAGTCGGCCTGATTTACAATTGAGAATTGATATTAATTTTCTAGCTTTGTTCGCGTGATCGTAGCTATTCGATTAGACGTGACTTCGACGACTTTATTATACAGTTATTGTCGAGTTGAGTTTGTGTGCTAGTGACAGTGAAGTTGATGAAACTTAATTTTAGGACCATTCACTGCATGCGCCATCGGTTGATGATGATCGATTTGTGGGGCGCTCATCTGCGCGGTTACCAACGCCCGTAAAAATTCCCAATATTTACTCAGTCCAACCTCGTCACTTTCATGAATGATAATGAAATGATTAGGATAACACAAGCACCCAGTCCCAGGACGGAGAAAATCCCCAACCCGGCCTGGAATAGAACCCAGGTCCCCGTGAGACAGAGGCAGCTAACCCTCTGAGCCAGTAGACCATGAGCTGCGGACGCGTCGTCAGCAGTAAGATGTGCTGTAGTTTAAGAGTCACAACAACAAGAAAACATTATTTCATGAAGTTAATGTGCGACAGCGACAATTCACACGTTTGAAGAATTCGTTCACGTGTGCCAGCGTTGGCCTTCAATTGAAGATGATTTTAGGAAAATAGTTTTTGTTTTCTATACGATCATTTTCAATAATTATATGATTATCTCAGGCAATGTCCACAACTGTGATTTTTTTATCATAGCTGTGATGTTGCACTACAAAAGATTTTAATCAAATATAGTTAACTGTTTCGAAACAGAGAGAATAATGTTCATTACGGAACATAAGTAACCTACCAGATTAATGCCAGTTCTGATTTGTACAAATATTCGTTCCGCTGCATTCTGTGAGTTAGCTCGACAAAAAAACAAAATTGTATTTCATAATATGCCAGAATACAGAAAAATTAATTTGAAATTCTTTTTATGGCAAAAAAAAACAATATATAAGAAAATTATGAAAGATGTATTCGAGCTGTAATGGCCAAACAGATTCAGGAAAATTACCGGGAAGATTTTCATCGTTTAACTTATACATTGTGTGTTCTATGCTGCTTTGGCATAGAAAAATGTTCTCAATTATAAGTGGACATAAACAAGGACGTAACTTAGGGAACGCAGTGGTGCAGGCGCAGAACCCCATTCTGGGAGAACACTTGCCCCTGGTTCAGTCTAGCTTTCAAAGAATTGACATCGCTAACCGAATTTTGTTTTACCAAACACCCTATTCACTCGATCTCTTGTATCAGTGGTAGTGTATTCCCTGCTTGCTAAAAAGAGCTCTTGCTAACACTCCTAAGAAATGGAACTTTCTCGAAGATACGATAAAGTAATTCCTGAAATGTTTTTCACGGTCTTAAAGTTACTACAAAGCGGTGTGTACTGTTGATTACTGTAACTTCTCTTGGACTCGTAGCTGTTACATTCTTTACTGAAGAACTTTCCATTTTGAGCAAGTTGAAAGCAATTAACATATAAACAGATACTGCGTGATAACCGCAAAAGATTGAACAAAGCTTAAAAATTTTTTTAAAGAAATCTGATGACAATGGCGTCCTAGACTGCAGTTGTGAAATAGTGTAATGCTAATATTGAAAGTACTTGACTCTACACCAAAACTGAATTAAAAGCTGGCATATTTCTTGTAGTTGACTATATACAGTGGCGTAGCTAGGTAGTTTGGGACTTGATGCGGTGTTTCGACTTGTCACCTTCAGGCCACTAATAACAAAAAAGCCGTTTTTTGGTACAAGTTGTTACGTAAGAAAAGTATAATCTTCGCTGTTGTGTAAACAATTTTTATGAATCGAAAAAATCAGAAAAACAAGCTTTTATAAAAAAAGTTATTTGATGATTAATGAAGCGATACGAATAACCAAAGATCTACATTCCGATGTGCGACTTTAACATGTAGACTAGAGTATCAACCTTCTAAACTTTTTCTGCTATAAATTCTGAAATTTAGTCTGAAAATTGATATCTTCAGATCCACTATCATCTGTTCACGAAATTATCAAATTAGAAAGTCATGCTTGAGTGATAATGGACGTAAGGTAATTCATAACTAGTCAGAGTTTTGAAAAACTCCCCTCACATGACGATACCGAAACACGGAAAGTTAAGGAAGAGCTTTACACCATACTGTGATTGCGCACAAATTCGGAAAATTCCTATTTAACGATGAACTGTGTGAATTTTCAAGATGTCCAACCTGAAGACATTTGTTTTGGAGTTTTGGCAGCTTTCAGAAGTCTTTTTAGCCGTGGAGTTCCTGCAAGGATAACATCTTGAGAAATATCATCATAACTGTCCACTACACATTTTACAATCGTGGGGAGGCCCGCTTCTGAGGTCTTAATAACATTGCTACGCTCTCAAACAGCAGAACAACCAGATACATTTTCCTTGGCTTTGCAACGTATGTCGCTTTTATATAGAAACCTGTATGAACCGTATACTTTCAAAACCTTTTCATAAGAATTTACTTTATTTACTAGCGATTCATCAAGAATATTATCACATTTAATCACACTATGTGGGCGTGGAAGTAGTTGCCTGTGGGTAACTGATGAAAACAAATTTCTTTCAACAAATGGAAATTTTATTCCTAAAAGCCTTTTTGTTTTTTTGATACAGATTTAAAATTAATATCCGAAAGCATGCTCAAAATATCAAGTTACAATTGTATTCAGAGGCAGAAAGGACAAATATTGACAGTATGAGCTTTCGGGCTGAGAACCTTGCCGCTCCCTTTTGACACGGCCGTAGTCACGACCGCTCACACCAACCTCTGCAAGACTACACTGGTGGAAATCTGCAACACACCAGATTAATTTAAACTAAAAATTTTAACAACCCACACAAACACATAAACTATGCACCCTGTAGGAGGGATGGAAATAGTACAAAACACTAACATTAAAAAAATTAACTTGCCACCGAAGGTGCAACTTGATTAACGAAAAAGCAAAACCTCTTACGGTGGAAGGGTGGCAACTTTATATACTATAATGACCATTTAAATAAAAACCCATGACATTCTGTCTTACATAAAATATACAAACATGCTCTACATTACACATATACCGCCTCTCAAGATGATAGGCAAGATAAAAACATATTTCAGGACGTTACACTTCAAGGAATAAATTCGTTAACACCGAATCCGACAAACATGACAGAGGCAGCTATTAACGTAGGGCAGACCGACCGACAGACAGACAGACAGAAAGACACTTACTGCCTAACAAATGCGGACGCGTGACAGATGAGCAAGCGGGGGGACGAGAGACTGACCAAGAAAACAATTAGAATTTAACAAGTACAAGAAACAACATAGCACGAATCACTTAACTTCTAATAAACTGCTACGTCTGGCGAAGACCTGGCGCAGCACCCCCCAAATCGCTCTCCCGAACCGTCCGCTGCCAGCCGCTTCAACGGACGCAGGAAGGCGCGCCGATCTCCCGTCTCACGGCGTCGCAGCTCGCACCGGCCAGCCCGATGTCGTGGGTTGTTTCCTGTTGCTGTCGTGTCGACCGCGAAGCCACTACCCCTCGCTATACGGCGCGGCCCACTGGACTCACGTGGCGACCTCACATGCGCCGACGCTCAAGGCGGACAAGTCGTCTTGAGTCTCAGTGCGCGACCGACCAACCGATCGATCGATCCAACTGCCAATGACCATTGCCTGAATAAACTCGAGCAGACTGGCGGCCTAACACATACTAGCACGCCGGACGACAGACAGTCACTGACTGCCCCACACTGACCCGGCTGCCCAATGACCGACTGGCGAGCTCATAGCGCCCCTTAAATGCACGTCAACAGGCAACCTTTCCCCTTTCCCAACAGAGGGAGACACCAAAGCTGAGACTGCCACAGCGGCGCCACCGCCAGGAACGGAGGGCGACTGCTTCACACTACGCGCTGCGGCGCGCTCTTCAAAACAGCAATTTTTACCACGGCTCACTGTAAATGCATTCTAACACGGGCTTTCTCAGTCTCTGGCGCAAAGTCAGCGTTTGTCTGTAGACTTGTCTCCAGGCATCAATTTCTTCTTCCTGGCAGTTCTACATTTTTCCACAGGAATGCCGCACTCGTCATTTACGAGTTATGTCGTTCGCAACTTGAAATGGTTAATAACAAGATTGTTGTGTACAAAGTTCCGCGTAGTCAGAGCGTACACAACTTTCCCACTGGAGCGCGCCCCGCTAAGCACAACAGCGCAGTCGCAGCGCTCGTCCGTCTCCGCACTACGACATGGCGCTGTCTTAGAGACGGACCAAATTCTGCTTCCGCCGATCCGCGTATTAATATGTAACGCAGCCAATGAGATTGCTGCTAACGTAGAACCTTTTCTCCTCGCGGATCACACTCGCGCAGTGATAACTGAACGCGCGAGGTATTATAACGAGTGTACAGACCTCCGATTAGTCAGTCTGCATTAGTCTGTAGTCAAGTTTCAGTCTGCGCCTAATAAGATTATCATATTCCTGTACATAGCCATGAAGAGAAATGTATAGACACTTTGTCAAGTATCAGAGATATGTGAGAATAAGATTAACGTACCAAGACCAAAGGAACTTCAGTGTCAGTTGTAAACAGGATCCAGAATCAAGTTACATAATGTTTATGCTTGTTATTATTTTAATAAATGTGTGTGAAAATTAATCAAGTTCTGTTTAAAATTGGTCACCATCAATCGGCTACACTAAGCGTGCAAGTGGCATTTCTATCGTCTGACCTAACGGCAGAAGATAAACACGCCACGATAAGACCACGAAACATGTTGCTGACACTCGCCTACTTCGCTAGAGCGACAATTCAAATAATCTGATGGTGTGTGTACCGAAGGTCTTACAGTACGCACCCCACAAAGATAATTTCTCTTTTCTTTCAAAAAGAGCTCTACACTTTCCATCTTACTGTACATATTCTGAAACTGACTCCCAAAATCTGTAAATACTTTTGAGCATAGTTGACTTCTTCTAAGAGAGTACTCCATGAACTCAAGAAACACAAAAACCAGATATTACATGCCACAGGGAGTAAACATGTCCTCTGGAAACCAGAACGGTTCTCATTGGCATCGATGTTGTTGTTGTTGTTGTTGTTGTTGTCTTCAGTCAGAAGGCTGGTTTACTGCGTTCTCCGTGCTACTCTATCCTGTGCGAGCAACTTATTCTCCGAGTAACTACTGTAACCTACATCCTTCTGACTCTGCTTATTGTATTACCTCTTGGTTTCCCTCTACGACTTTTAGACCGCCGGTGCTTCCCCCCAATACTAATGTGGTGATCCCTTGATGCTTCGGAATGTGTCCTATCAACCGATTCTTTCTTTTGGTCAACTTGTGCCACAAATTTCTTGTCTCCCCAATTCTGTTCAGTACCTTCTCATTGTTTACGTGATATACCCCTCTCATCATCAGCGTTCTTCTGTAGCAACTTATTTCGAAACTTTCTACTCTCTATTTACCTAAACTGCTTATCGCCCATGTTTCAGTTCCATTCATGGCTACACTCTAGACAAATATCTTCAGAAAAAGTTGCTAACACTTAAGTCTGTATCTGATGTTAACAAATTTCTCTCCATCAGTAATGGTTTTCTTGCCGTTGCCATTCTACATTTTACATCCCCTGTACTTCGGCCAGCGTCATTTATTTTGCTTCCCAGATAGCAAAACTCATCTACTACTTCAAGTATCTCATATCCTAAACGCCTGATGTAATTCGACTACATTCCATTATCCACGTTATGCGTTTATTGATCCTCATCTTATATCCTCCTTTCAAGACACTGTCTCTTCCATTCAACTGCTCCTTCGAGTCCTTTGCTGTTTTTCACAGAATTACATTGCCATCGGCAAACCTCAGAATTTGTATTTCTTCTCCCTGAACTTTAATTCCTTCTCCAAATTTTTCTTTCTTTCCCTTTGCTGCTTTCTCATTGTACAGATTAAATAAAGTCGGGAATAGGCTACAGCCCTGTCTCACTCTGTTCTCGACCACTGTTTCCCTTTTACGTCAATAATCTCTTTAAATTACTGAAACACAGGCTTAACAGGTGTTAGTGAGCAATTCATTATGTACCTGAAAGTCTATTAATAGATCGTAACTACATAATTTTTCAGTAAGATCCTCCAGTTGCGTGTAGAATCTAAGTAAAACACATACAAACTTTCTAAGGTCCCAAGAATGTCATACATAAAGGGACTGTTGCTAAAGTGTGTAATCTGTACAAATTTGCACAGGGTACAAATAATACATTAGAATGGTGTTCAGAACGTCTTGTTCGGACCGTTGGATAGATACGAGTCATTGTAGAAGCACTGTAGTGGTATTGCTAACGTCACAGTGCTACAACCATATAATCCTAATCAATAATTTGTAAAATTTTTTCCGTTAGGTTCACAGCTTTCTTCCCGGTTTGCTGAAAGTAACCTAGAAATGGCTCTTTTACTTCAGCTTTTTAATTTTTCATGTGAACTTAACGAATGATTTCATTGATTCGCTCTATATGCGAGATTTCTGGTGTGCTGTCAAAGATTATACAATAATTTTTCCAGTATTGTATACCATTTAAAATCTTTTCTTTAAAAATCCCGTCCGGAAGTGAGCTAATAATACTTTGTGTAGTTGAGGATACATAGGTTGCAAATCTTTCGCCCGACTATGACTAGTGGCGTGATCAGCTCTGATCAAATATTCTCTCAGTACAGCATCATATTTAGATAACAGTCTAATCAACCGCAGAAACGTTACACCATCATATGCTCTCTGCAGCCACAGAATAGAAAATTTTGTTCAACTAAAACTTAATGAGGCCTAGTAGTCCTTTTAAAATATCTTTCCTTCTCCTTTTTCCGTTCTGATGCTGTCTGCATACCATTATCAGTTATTCTGTTGGCAGTTTAATATGTTCTTAAGAATTTCGATTTTCAAAAGAAGGTTGATGTTTTTTTCGGACTGAGTTCCCATCAAGTTTTAAAACCAGTAACAAATTTAGATATATTGTTACAACCTGCGTCTGTGCTAAGGAGCCTACAGTAAAAACAGTAAAAACTTTGGTTTTTAGTTGAGTATGGCATCTACCATCTCAGAATTTTCTCACCGTTTGGTTGTGTGATAAAGAAGCAGACGGACGTCAGCTGTCAGTTACTACGTTTCGTCTTACTCTCATCGCCTTGTCTTTGTTTTGAAATGCTTGAGATTCTGCTTTAATTAAGTTAAGCCTTACATTTTCTGAAACAGGGAAGGGCAACAGAGATGTCATAAAACAAAGTATTATTATTACTACTTTCAGTGGCTGTTACTTCATTTGCTCTCTCTTCATCAAGTTCGCCCTTTTCCAATCTATTTTCATTGCCATTATATTTATTTGCAAGAGTTTCTGTATTTTCTTTCAGCTCCTCAGTTTACTCGTGAATGTACTATATACTACGTCCACACTTTTGTTACTTCTGTCAATTTTTTTCATTATCTACAAATTCACTTTCGGACTAAGATAATTTTAGATCATCTTCTTCCATGTCATTTTGGCCTTACGCTTTTTTTTTAAATACGAGTACAAATTTCAGCATTGAGCTAGCCAATGACTGGGTCTTCCAAAATTTCCGGTTTCTGACTTTTTCTTTGCAGTGCTTCAATTGGACAATGTCGTTTAATGTTCGTGTGTATAATTTCAATTATATTTCTGATACAATAAATACATTTTGTCTAAATATTTATTCATGATACTAAGAACCATTTCTCATTGACAAAAATGAAATAATTGTATAATCTGTTAACTCCTTAAGCACTAACAGCATTTAGTTATTAGCATTTAATGACACTGAAATTTTTACGTGCAAAATTCACGCAAACAGTGTTTAAGAATTATATCACGTTTTGTAGCATTAAAATACTTCGGATCGATAAACACATTGCACATACAACGTTGGAACGTATTTCACATGAAGTTCACGTGCAAGTAGCACACTGTGTTGAATATTAGTTAAGGTTTGTGCTGACGCAGGTGTCAGCACCCTTCATCTGCGGCGGCACTGGCCCACTCTTTATACCACAGTGTTTTACTGCGCGCCCTGCTGCTGCTGCTGAGTTGGTGCTTTAGTTTCTCTCTTCAGCAGAAACAGCTTCATGCTCTCTAATAGTGTGGCATTTGTGGTTGATACTCATTTCCCGACAATGTTTTTCATGATACGTTAATTTTAAGCTCCTAGAGAAAGACTCTTTTACTGGTGTTCATTGTGTAAATTGCGAAGGAGTTTAATGTGAAGACGTCTAAAAATTAGAACACAGCAAGGAAAAATATGCATGTTTTGCGCCCAGTGCTAGACTTGTAGCACAAGTGTTCACACGTGTCCAATCCCACCTTAGTGCAGTTGGCTTGCTTATATCAGAACTAAAGATTGAGACTATCTTGGAACATAAAAGATGATACCATTTGTTTCGTAAAGCCAAGCAAACCCGAGCTCTGCAGGAATTTCACGTTCATTTTTAATTAATGTTTCCAGCAAAGTCAGCTTAAACTCGATCAAGGTTCTGGCAAGTGGGACAATACTATGCCAATTATCAATACTTACATCTCTCTCTGAGCCTTCTAAGTGAGTAACAAGATGGATAAGAACATCTGAAATACGATTAGACTGCCTGAACGAACCATCAGTCTGCGTCCCTGCATATATCTCACGTGTGCGCAAATAAAATGTTTCTATATTCAACTTTAGCAACAATCATTTATTCTAATTTTTATCAGTTTTGCGGAAATATAGTACAAACGAGAAGCTACGGTCGCAGGTTCGAATCCTGCCTCGGGCATGGATGTGTGTGATCTACATCTACATCTACATCTACATCTATACTCCG
Organism: Schistocerca nitens; assembly: GCF_023898315.1. Taxonomy (NCBI): domain Eukaryota; kingdom Metazoa; phylum Arthropoda; class Insecta; order Orthoptera; family Acrididae; genus Schistocerca; species Schistocerca nitens. Next base: position 16,784,934 of record NC_064621.1, on the reverse strand, counting down.
CGAGCCACCTTACGGTGTGTGGCGGAGGGTACTTACTGTACCACTATCTGATCCCCCCTTCCCTGTTCCATTCACGAATTGTGCGTGGGAAGAACGACTGCTTGTAAGTCTCCGTATTTGCTCTAATTTCTCGGATCTTTTCGTTGTGATCATTACGCGAGATATATGTGGGCGGTAGTAATATGTTGCCCATCTCTTCCCGGAATGTGCTCTCTCGTAATTTCGATAATAAACCTCTCCGTATTGCGTAACGCCTTTCTTGAAGTGTCCGCCACTGGAGCTTGTTCAGCATCTCCGTAACGCTCTCGCGCTGACTAAATGTCCCCATGACGAATCGCGCTGCTTTTCGCTGGATCATATCTATCTCTTCTATTAATCCAACCTGGTAAGGGTCCCATACTGATGAGCAATAAGAATCGGACGAACAAGCGTTTTGTAAGCTACTTCTTTCGTCGATGAGTCACATTTTCTTAGAATTCTTCCTATGAATCTCAACCTGGCGCCTGCTTTTCCCACTATTTGTTTTATGTGATCATTCCACTTCAGATCGCTCCGGATAGTAACTCCTAAGTATTTTACGGTCGTTACCGCTTCCAATGATTTACCACCTATGGCATAATCGTACTGGAATGGATTTCTGCCCCTATGTATGCGCATTATATTACATTTATCTACGTTTAGGGAAAGCTGCCAGCTGTCGCACCATTCATTAATCCTCTGCAGGTCTTCCTGGAGTACGTACGAGTCTTCTGATGTTGCTTCTTTCTTGTAGACAACCGTGTCATCTGCAAATAGCCTCACGGAGCTACCGATGTTGTCAACTAAGTCATTTATGTATATTGTAAACAATAAAGGTCCTATCACGCTTCCTTGCGGTACTCCCGAAATTACCTCTACATCTGCAGATTTTGAACCGTTAAGAATGACATGTTGTGTTCTTTCTTCTAGGAAATCCTGAATCCAATCACAAACCTGGTCCGATATTCCGTAAGCTCGTATTTTTTTCACTAAACGTAAGTGCGGAACCGTATCAAATGCCTTCCTGAAGTCCAGGAATACGGCATCAATCTGCTCGCCAGTGTCTACGGCACTGTGAATTTCTTGGGCAAATAGGGCGAGCTGAGTTTCACATGATCTCTGTTTGCGGAATCCATGTTGGTTATGATGAAGGAGATTTGTATTATCTAAGAACGTCATAATACGAGAACACAAAACATGTTCCATTATTCTACAACAGATTGACGTAAGCGAAATAGGCCTATAATTATTCGCATCTGATTTATGACCCTTCTTGAAAATGGGAACGACCTGCGCTTTCTTCCAGTCGCTAGGTACTTTACGTTCTTCCAGAGATCTACGATAAATTGCTGATAGAAAGGGGGCAAGTTCTTTAGCATAATCACTGTAGAATCTTAAGGGTATCTCGTCTGGTCCGGATGCTTTTCCGCTACTAAGTGATAGCAGTTGTTTTTCAATTCCGATGTCGTTTATTTCAATATTTTCCATTTTGGCGTCCGTGCGACGGCTGAAGTCAGGGACCGTGTTACGATTTTCCGCAGTGAAACAGTTTCGGAACACTGAATTCAGTATTTCTGCCTTTCTTCGGTCGTCCTCTGTTTCGGTGCCATCGTGGTCAACGAGTGACTGAATAGGGGATTTAGATCCGCTTACCGATTTTACATATGACCAAAACTTTTTAGGGTTCTTGTTTAGATTGTTTGCCAATGTTTTATGTTCGAATTCGTTGAATGCTTCTCTCATTGCTCTCTTTACGCTCTTTTTCGCTTCGTTCAGCTTTTCCTTATCAGCTATGATTCGACTACTCTTAAACCTATGATGAAGCTTTCTTTGTTTCCGTAGTACCTTTCGTACATGATTGTTATACCACGGTGGATCTTTCCCCTCGCTTTGGACCTTAGTCGGTACGAACTTATCTAAGGCGTACTGGACGATGTTTCTGAATTTTTTCCATTTTTGTTCCACATCCTCTTCCTCAGAAATGAACGTTTGATGGTGGTCACTCAGATATTCTGCGATTTGTGCCCTATCACTCTTGTTAAGCAAATATATTTTCCTTCCTTTCTTGGCATTTCTTATTACACTTGTAGTCATTGATGCAACCACTGACTTATGATCACTGATACCCTCTTCTACATTCACGGAGTCGAAAAGTTCCGGTCTATTTGTTGCTATGAGGTCTAAAACGTTAGCTTCACGAGTTGGTTCTCTAACTATCTGCTCGAAGTAATTCTCGGACAAGGCAGTCAGGATAATGTCACAAGAGTCTCTGTCCCTGGCTCCAGTTCTGATTGTGTGACTATCCCATTCTATACCTGGTAGATTGAAGTCTCCCCCTATTACAATAGTATGATCACGAAACTTCTTCACGACGTTCTGCAGGTTCTCTCTGAGGCGCTCAACTACTACGGTTACTGATGCAGGTGGTCTATAGAAGCATCCGACTATCATATCTGACCCACCTTTGATACTTAACTTAACCCAGATTATTTCACATTCGCATTCGCTAATAACTTCACTGGATATTATTGAATTCTTTACTGCTACAAATACTCCTCCACCATTTGCGTTTATCCTATCCTTGCGGTATATATTCCATTCTGTGTCTAGGATTTCGTTACTGTTCACTTCCGGTTTTAACCAACTTTCCGTTCCTAATACTATATGCGCACTATTTCCTTCAATAAGAGATACTAATTCAGGAACCTTGCCCTGGATACTCCTGCAGTTTACCAATATTACGTTAACTTTTCCTGTTTTTGGTCTCTGAGGACGGACGTTCTTTATCAACGATGATAATGTTCTCTCTGGTAAGCCGTCAGGTATTTTATCGTTTCGCCCAAGGGGGGGTCCCTCTAACCTAAAAAACCCCCGTGTGCACGCCACACGTACTCTGCTAGCCTAGTAGCTGCTTCCGGTGTGTAGTGCACGCCTGACCTGTCTAGGGGGCCCTACAGTTCTCCACCCAATAACGGAGGTCGATGAATTTGCAACCATTATAGTCGCAGAGTCGTCTGAGCCTCTGGTTTAGACCCTCCACACGGCTCCAAACCAGAGGACCGCGATCGACTCTGGGCACTATGCTGCAGATATTAAGCTCAGCTTGCACTCCGCGTGCGATGCTGGTTGTCTTCACCAAATCAGCCAGCCGCCGGAAGGAACCAAGGATGGCCTCAGAACCCAAGCGGCAGGCGTCATTCGTTCCGACATGTGCTACTATCTGCAGCCGGTCACACCCAGTGCGTTCAATAGCTGCCGGAAGGGCCTCCTCCACATTACGGACGAGACCCCCCGGCAAGCACACCGAGTGCACACTGGCATTCTTCCCCGACCTACCCGCTATTTTCCTGAGGGGCTCCATAACCCGCCTAACGTTGGAGCTCCCTATAACTAATAGGCCCGCCCTCTGTGACTGTCGGGACCTTGCCGGAGAATCGGCCACTGGCCCAACAGGCGAGGCATCCTGTGGTGGCTCGGAAACGATGTCATCACCACTAGGAAGCACCCCGTACCTGTTGGAAAGGGGTAAGGCAGCTGCCACGCGGCCAGATCCCACCTTCGCCTTTCGGCCAGGCACGCGCGAGCCCACCACTGTCCGCCATTCACCCTGGAGTGATGGCTGACCGGTAAGATGCTCACTGCCGGAAGACGCAGCGACATCAGGGGTTCCATGTGATTCCAAGGCCACCGAAGTAGGCATAGGTCTCACCACAGTTGTCCCAACGCCACTACGAGCCGACGCCTGCGCCTCGAGCTCGATGAGCCTAACAGACAAAGCCTCCACCTGCCCCCGAAGAGTGGCCAATTCTCCTTGCGTCCGCTCACAACAACCACAGTCCCTACACATGACTATGTTTACCCTACTCTATACGGTGACAAATTCCCAAGATAATCTTCTGATGAGCTACTCTGATAATCAAGAAACACTCACTGAAATACGAGACGCGAAAACTACGCTAGGTTTTCCCAGAAAAACTATTTAAAGGCTAAGCGCAGCAAATAAGTACAAAAACGCTTTATACAAACAGTACTCGCTGCTGCTGGTGCTCTCGCTCTGGCTGTCACAAGACAACTGCTGATTCAAGTGACTAGTGGCTAACGGCCGCGAAACAAACAAAAGACGGTTTTAGGGCGCTTTCTGTTCTAAACTATCAAGAAAACACTAAGAAATCTAACACGAAAACTACGTAAAGTTTTATCAAGAACTGTTAGTTACTATGCAGAGCAGATAAACACAAATAGAATCCCTTCCTTAGTGGAAGGTCGTAAACAAAATGCAAAATAAACGCTTTATACAAACAGTACTCGCTGCTGCTGGTGCTCTCGCTCTGGCTGTCCTTAGGTTAGTTGGGTTTAAGTAGTTCTAAGTTCTAGGAGACTAATGACCTCAGAAGTTAGGTCCCATAGTGCTCAGAGCCATTTGAACCATATAAACAAGAAACGCACCCGAAATGTAATGAGTTACTCATCAGTAGACAGAATATTCAGTAGGGTTTGTGCTTTCATGTTTTTATTCCTATAAGGGTGAGATAATGAAGAATAGCAAACAATAGGTAGATTTAATAAACTTATTACGACGTAATTAATACTTAAGTACCGAATGACACCGCTATATAATGCCACATTTGTATTAAATAATCAACCTATATTCCATATTTTTGTAATTTTCAATATCTTATTGTTACACTGTACAAGATGAAATACCATATTGAGAACTACAGATTCCACAGATTAATCATTATTGTCATCACACAGTAATTCCACACAATGTTTCAGTCACCAAGAAAAAAGAAACCTATTGTCACCTTCATTACGACTATGAGAAAAAAGCCATATACAAAAAATGTTTATTTATTTACGTAAAACTGAATAAATGTTTTACTGAATCTTGTGTAGAATTTATTTTGCGTTAGGCTGTGGCATCAAGTCACGCACAACGCTAGAAGAATGCCAAAACGTGAAACAGTTGTACCATCGAAGAATGCGATTAAACGCTTCCAAAGAAAGAAGCCAGAAGAACGTACTTTGCAATGGGAAGATTCAGAATAGCCAAAATAAAATTTTCTTGTGTCTCATTTATCCAACTCAAGTACTGACTTATTTGCATTACGTGATTAAAAATGCATAATGATTCTGGAAAGTCCGCCTCATCCAGGAACGTGCTGTCGCGGTTAAATAATTTGACAAACGTAACAGCAGTGTCTTTTTTGTAAAAATTTACGTCCGACCAGAGGATCTGATATAGAAGGAAACTATAATTTAATATATTTACATGGGTAGACTTATTTTGCTACACATTTTGCTGAAGAACACTTTTTTGAATCCAGGAGATTCTAAATGGAATATCTTCCACATCCAAGTCTATAATTTCTTAATACGAATCATAGTGCTTTCTTTATTAAATTATTGGATTTCCTTATTTTACAATTTATGATCTGCTCTTACTTCAAAATAACAACAGCACGAGAACATTTACAGCACAATCAAAACATAAAAACGTAAGTGTGTGTGTGCGCGCGCCCGTTAGGAATGGAACGACGAAAAAATCAATACTTTTGCAATTCACGCCACAAAACCTAGGAAGTTTTGTCAGCCCCACGGAGCTAGGACCTGGTGGGAATCGCGACACCCTCGCCTCCTAAGACACACGTCTGACAATATGTCTCATACCTTATGAAGGCGATATCGATTACGTGCAGCAGCTTCATACCAGTGTGACTGACAGTAGTTCTGGCAAGAAGCCTTCCATAATATCGTGATCACTTTCCGAAACTGTAAGCCAAATTTGTTAACAACCTTGATCATACGGTAATAAATAAGTGCAAACGAAAGTTTTGATAACGTAGGGATATGAATTAATCTCAGCCAAAATTGAAGAATTCGATGAAATTTAAAAAATGACCAAACTAATAAGAAAGAGACTGGAAAACTCCTCTCAAAGTTGAGAGTCTCATTTATCGCTTCAAAATAAGACGTCATTTACGTACGTTGGTTGGTTCCAGCGTGTCTCATACATGAACATCTGTCACATCTTTCGATTTCCGCGTCTCATCCAGCGAGATGGTGTAGTGGCAGGCACTGACCTCCCATCTGGGAGGATGGCGCTTCAAATCTTCTTCCGGCCTTCCGTATTTACTTTTTCCATTGCTCTGTAAAACCACAATGGATACGTGCCCAGGTGGTTCCACTGAAAAAGACACAGCTAGTTTATTTATGTATCGGTCCAGAATGAGAGATTGTGCTCCCTGTCTGACCGTTTAGGCAACGGCCTTGCCGTAGTGGATACACCGCTTCTCGTCAGATCACCGAAGTTAAGCGCTGTCGGGCGTGGCCCGCACTTTGACGGGTGACCACCCGGGCCGCCATACGCTGTTTCCGTTTTTCGGGGTGCACTCAGCCTCGTGATGCAAATTGAGGAGCTAGTCGACCGAACAGTAGCGAGCGGCCCCGGGCCCCGGTCACAGAAAACCATCATAACGAGCGGGAGAGCGGTGTGCCGACACGGCCTCCTATCCCCATCCTGAGGACGACACGGTGGTCGGATGGGCCCGATGGGCCACTTGTGGTCTGAAGGTGGAGTCCGTTGAGTACTTACTAACGACCGTTTCGTCGACGACACGTTAGACTTCATTTTTCTTTTATTATCGAGCGTTCTGTTCCCTCATGTAACTTGATATTTGAATAACATTATGTTAAACTAGAACTTTTGCAAATGTGTGAGAGAAAATAACTTCTGTAACAACTGCCCTGTTGTTGAATTAAATCCTCGTTCGGCCTATGTCTGCGATTTTTTTGAAGCCAGCTTGGGATCGCGTTCGCGACTGTACTACTAGCATAGAATATGGAATAGAAGAGAATCTTCAGTAACACATCCTGTGTGGTACTGATTAAATCCCCTGGAGATGAACCGAAGTTCCTAAATTCGTCGTTATGCTTATTAGTGATTAGTGATTGAAAGTGCAGTTTTATTCGCTGTTTGCCACAATTTTATTTTGTAATTATGTGGACACTCGAAGACGAAGACCTGCCCAGGTATTCATCGCAAGGTTAAGTGTGCTTAGGTATTTCTCATGTTTCCTCCAACCAAGTTAGGCAGAGGAACAGCAGAGTTCCTGAACGAGTTTGTTAGTTTCTGAAGGTCCTTTATCCTTTTAGAGCACTTTATTGCAGCCAGATCGCAAGTTTTGTTACGAAGGTAACCAGTTATAGCCAATTCAGTGGCCGCCTTCAGATCCATAATCACGGAAATTGCAGCATATTAGACATTATTTAAAGTGCTGAACTCTCTCACACCGTGCAAAAAACGTGGACAGAATCTCACGTTTATGGTGATCTTATAATTTCTCAGATAATAATCATAAGCAATATAACACGCCATCCTGCATGACATGGGAACCAGTTGTCCCACTGACGGAAACAGGCAAATTAACTATTCAGATCATGTACATCTCAAGGTCACTAAATAATAAGGTTGGGCAGTAAGCGCTCCGCTCTGCCATTGGCTGGCCTAGTGACGCCGGCGTGGAAGCAAGCGCTCACAAGCAGACGACACGGCATGCGCGTTTACGTCAAGCTTTTGGCGGAAGATTTTGTTTATACCAGAATTGAAATGTCTAAACTGCTTTTCTGCTGCTAAACTATCACAGTTAAAACTGATGAGTTATATTCTTCCTCAGTTTATGCCTCACACATCGGTAAAATATCAGATCACAACCACACTGACACACACTTGAAATTCGAAACCTCGGCTCAAATAAACCAGAAACTATTCATTTAATCGCATTGAAATGAATTTACTTAAGAGCTCCAAGTTGCACACACTTGTTTGTAAGAACAGCATTCCTTCTTTCTAAAGCCGCTATAGTATTCATGAAAGTAACTTTATCCGTGTCTGGAAAAAAACTGTCATCTGTACATGAGCTCTTATTATGATGTTTCTTATTTGGTGACAGCTTTTCCAGAGTTTCCAGAGATCTCTTATGTAGTTCTCGTTTCTTATACCGTTTGGTTCTGTCTTCTGTTGCGGGTGATACATTGACAGTCGCATTACTGCACGGCAAATTGCACGAAGGAACTGCATCTGGCTTGAGCATTCTTTTTCGGGGCAAATTAAGCAATTCAGACTGTAAATCCCTTAAGTAATCTGTTTCTGCGAAATGGCGAGAACATATTCGTGCATGCGCAACATTTACACTGTCTTTCCTACAACATTTCGACAACCATAGTTTTTGTAATGTTTCATTACGCGGGAAACTGTATCACATTACGTCAGTTCCCTTTGTGCTCCGGTTGTAGGAAAAACAGCCCGTAAAAGCAGAGCCTGGCATTGTAAAAATTAATTTTCTCACTCACTTATAGATTCTCCAGTAAGAATTTCACAGGACGAACCATAAACTATAGAGCTGGCGAACACAATGTTGATCCCGCTGTCCACTATCGCTAACTATTTCAGTTCCGAATCAAATATCAATTACAGCAAAACCGTTAACACTCCCGAATTCCGAATGTTTCCGCTGTGACTGAGTACCTCAGAAGAAAGAACTGAATCAAAATACTCCTTCAAACACAAAACAACGGAAGAAAAGCAATCACACACAATTCCAACTGTGTACTGTTTGGCACAGCTGTTTCCACCGTGACGTCATGCGCACAACTGAGAAAACACGTTGCTTTCTGCGCATAGCTTTCTGTGCCCCACTGGTACATCTTAAGTCGTAGTTGTTATCACCAGGTGGCAACACACGATGTATCTAACACGTGAAGTTACACCACTGCATATTCCATTGTAAATTAAATTAAATAACTTTTTTTTCTTTAAATTTTCATTTATTTTATTTATAACGGAATATACAGTGGTGTAACTTCACATGTTAAATATGTCATGCGACAATAATTATGTCTTAAGATTTAAATGATCTGCCGCAGTTAGATTGCCTATTCCCGTCATGCAAGATGGCGTGTTGCATTGCTTATGATTATTATCTAAGAAAGTGTAAGATCATCATGTACATAGAATTCTGCCCAGTTTTTCTGCACTAATTGAGAGCGTTCAGCACGCCATACACTGTCTAATACGCTGCAAGTTCTGTGATTATGGATCTGAAGGTGACCACTGAACTGGATGAAACTGATTATCTGCCGGGAAGTTATAATTAAACATTCCCTATTTAACACGTTTTAACACGGAAGCTAATTACCATACGTGTACGAAATTTGGTAGCATTCATGTCCAGAGTATGGGGTGCATGATTTCCATGTGTCACAGCGCCACCGTGCAGTTCCAACCACGGCCACCAGGTGCCGTGGTCAGTCATCGTGATTCATAGTGTAACGCTCCTGACCAATCGCAGTGCACTTGTTGAAGTGTCAACATGACTTGCACAGAAGGAGCAGGGCATTATTGGTAAAGCTCTGCCATCAAAACAACAGCAATGCTGCAGCTGCATTTCCAGAATATCGCCGGCTGGAAGCATTACGGAAGGGTCCTCTTTCTCCACCTGCTGTGCGGCGCACGATGGAGTAGCTCTAAACAACAAGAGAACTGGGCGTCGCTCCAGGAAGGAGCCGACGACCGGTTGCATCACAGGTGGCTGATGAAATCGCTGTTGCTATGGCAGACAACGCTGTGCGCAATTCCCGAACAGCACATGCTGTTTCATGACAGTTGAACATCCTGTGGTCCACTGTGCGGAAGGTGCTGCGAACCATTCTCAAATGGTGTCTGCACATGATCCATATCGTACAGCTTGCAGCACAGGACACACAACGACGTGTTGACTTTACGCTCCGTTTTCTCGCAAGGATTGAAATTGACGAGTTTTCGCCCTGGAACATCCTATGGACAGAGGAAGCTCATTTTTCTCTGATGGGTAAGGTGAGCACGCAGAATTGGGGAGTGTGCGGATCTTCACCTCCAGTCACTGTGCGTGAGATTCCTCTGTATTGTGAACGTGTCACCGTATGATGTGGCTTCATGGCTACGTTCATCATTGGCATATTCTTTTTTGAACAGGTTGGCACTCAAGGACCAAAGACGTGCAGTGTAACGCGGCAGCGTTCCTGCAATGTGCTTCGCCAGCGTGTCATACCCGCCCTACGGGAGAGACACGCATTGAACTCAACAGTTTTTGTGTAAGATGGGACACCGTACCACTTCGCTCAGCAAGTTCACCTACTTCTCCGAAATACATTTGGAAACAATAAAATTATCATGGTGCTGATCTGAAGCGCAGCATATCAAGAGAGGTAGCCAGTATACCTACGGACATGTCTCATTTTGCTAAGCAGAATGCAATCCTGCGATTTCTGCACCGATGGGCGCCATACTGAGCCGTTTATGTTGCAGTAATTGTACTATATGTAATGGTGTGCTGTACCGTAGCTAACACATTGAAATAGTTTCATTTGAATTAATTGTGTATTGCTCTTCCCCACCTCCTTGACATACGTGCTACCAAGTTTGGTCTTCGTGCGGTAGTTAGTTTCCGTGTTATGGCGTGTTAAATAGGAAAAGTTTATTTATAACCATCCCGTATGTAACAAAACTTGCGATCAAGGCAGTAGATTACTCTAAAATGAGACTAGACTCCCAAATATACACTCCTGGAAATGGAAAAAAGAACACATTGACACCGGTGTGTCAGACCCACCATACTTGCTCCGGACACAGTGAGAGGGCTGTACAAGCAATGATCACACGCACGGCACAGCGGACACACCAGGAACCGCGGTGTTGGCCGTCGAATGGTGCTAGCTGCGCAGCATTTGTGCACCGCCGCCGTCAGTGTCAGCCAGTTTGCCGTGGCATACGGAGCTCCATCGCAGTCTTTAACACTGGTAGCATGCCGCGACAGCGTGGACGTGAACCGTATGTGCAGTTGACGGACTTTGAGCGAGGGCGTATAGTGGGCATGCGGGAGGCCGGGTGGACGTACCGCCGAATTGCTCAACACGTGGGGCGTGAGGTCTCCACAGTACATCGATGTTGTCGCCAGTGGTCGGCGGAAGGTGCACGTGCCCGTCGACCTGGGACCGGACCGCAGCGACGCACGGATGCACGCCAAGACCGTAGGATCCTACGCAGTGCCGTAGGGGACCGCACCGCCACTTCCCAGCAAATTAGGGATGCTGTTGCTCCTGGGGTATCGGCGAGGACCATTCGCAACCGTCTCCATGAAGCTGGGCTACGGTCCCGCACACCGTTAGGCAGTCTTCCGCTCACGCCCCAACATCGTGCAGCCCGCCTCCAGTGGTGTCGCGACAGGCGTGAATGGAGGGACGAATGGAGACGTGTCGTCTTCAGCGATGAGAGTCGCTTCTGCCTTGGTGCCAATGATGGTCGTATGCGTGTTTGGCGCCGTGCAGGTGAGCGCCACAATCAGGACTGCATACGACCGAGGCACACAGGGCCAACACCCGGCATCATGGTGTGGGGAGCGATCTCCTACACTGGCCGTACACCACTGGTGATCGTCGAGGGGACACTGAATAGTGCACGGTACATCCAAACCGTCATCGAACCCATCGTTCTACCATTCCTAGACCGGCAAAGGAACTTGCTGTTCCAACAGGACAATGCACGTCCGCATGTATCCCGTGCCACCCAACGTGCTCTAGAAGGTGTAAGTCAACTACCCTGGCCAGCAAGATCTCCGGATCTGTCCCCCATTGAGCATGTTTGGGACTGGATGGAGCGTCGTCTCACGCGGTCTGCACGTCCAGCACGAACGCTGGTCCAACTGAGGCGCCAGGTGGAAATGGCATGGCAAGCCGTTCCACAGGACTACATCCAGCATCTCTACGATCGTCTCCATGGGAGAATAGCAGCCTGCATTGCTGCGAAAGGTGGATATACACTGTACTAGTGCCGACATTGTGCATGCTCTGTTGCCTGTGTCTATGTGCCTGTGGTTCTGTCAGTGTGATCATGTGATGTATCTGACCCCAGGAATGTGTCAATAAAGTTTCCCCTTCCTGGGACAATGAATTCACGGTGTTCTTATTTCAATTTCCAGGAGTGTAGAAGACTGGCTTCTGCTTCAGTGACGATGTCAGGTATACATTGTATTTTCTATCTATTTCTTCATCGGATCACCCAGCAACACAAAAAACGTGTCTGTGTCTTATGGATGTTTCGTTCCTCCACGCGAGGAGGCCATTTACTGCCTGTGCGATGCGGTGTACAAGCTGTAAGGAACGCCTTTCGCAGCCGTCAGAATAGTGTCTTCGTGAAGAAGACTGTGAAACATCTGGGCTCGACTGGAAGGACTGGCCGTTCACTCGAGAAGACGAATTCGGCCCACGGGCAGATATCCGAATGGCCGGTCCTCGCTCGCGCAGTGGAACTGGGAGGAACGCCGGTATTGGAGCAATTCTTCGCCGTCACGATCGGCGCGCGCGCGCTGCATAATTCGCGCGTCGCTCGGTGGCGGGAGGCCTGTGTGACGTCACTGCCTACGTCAGCGTCGGGCATCAATCAGGCGCCACGGTCTCACTGATCTCTGCAAACATGCGTGTGTGCCGAGCTGCCGCAGGTAAAGCGGATGTGCACTGCGGCTGACCACTGGGCCCTGCAAATAATCCTGCCTTCCCCTTTCCCGGAATTAGGCGGCTCTTAAAGCAGGGCGCACGGCAGCTCACCCACCTAATGCCCAATACATAGATGTAAAACTAGCGTATGCTACGGTAGACTATCAAAAATAACCGTAGACTGCGGCAGTAACGTTGGTCAGTTAAGAACGTACCCGCGACACCTGTACGTCATGTGCGTTGCATACCTGTTTGGCGTTATTTCATTTCTGTCGCTATGTATGGTTATGCGATCGGTGTCTCAGTAGATTCCCCTAGAAACTGGAGGTGGTGTACGGTATACAAACTGATTAAGGATATTTGAACGGCCGCATAACTTACGGAACATTTTCGTTCCATTTAACCATTCTCCCATCTGTTACTTAAGAAAAGAGTATTTATACCAGCAATGAAACTGTCAGTGTTTAATTCAGGTTTTATTCGAAAACTGTTGATATGTAACGTGAAACAGAGGGATGCTGCAGTAAAAACAATACAAAAAATTAGGATTTATTGTATAGCCCTAGAAAACACAGTTTCTGCGAAAAGGTAAAATAAAAAAAAGACGCAAAACCAAAACGATATGAAGCATCAATTTAGTACTTCACAGAACTTATATAAAATACGTTTCTGTTATTCATAAATAACTTTCGCACTTATCAACATTAACAGGAAACTCTTGTCCTTGATTATATGAAGAATGTTCTATTGAATACAAAATAACAATAATAATTATATACATGTTTTATGTTTGTGCATGTAAACTTCATTTGCAACAAACGTAACTCCTCTGATTGCATAAAAGAGCAGACATTATACTAGTAACTAATTTCTATTACTTATAAAATGAAATTCATATTTTTTAAAGTAATAAAATACACAGTGGACTAACAATGAACGACGAGCGGTTCTAAAGCCATGTGCAAAACAAACAAATCGACAAACAAAAAGCAAAGAGAAGTCATCTGCTCCAAGTTTCTGTCACGCAATCATTTATTTCCTTCCCTATCAATGCTGTCAATTGTACCAGTAATCGTACCATTTACTGCATCATTTATGTACTGTACAAAAACCATCGAACCTAGTTTTGCAATTCTACCAATGCAGCAGAAGTATTACCGCTTGTTATGGTTCTTTAGCTTCTCACTGATATCAAAGTTATAATAGAGATTGTCATTAATATTCGCTCTCTTCACTATTTTTGTGTGTTTTATTTTCGGATATGCATGTAACAGAAAATCAAACTTCAGTAATAAACGTAAGCAATGCCAAAAAGTTTCTTATAATGAAGAAAGAACAACGTTTGGCTCACTTCTTATGTTTTATGAGTGTAACCATTTTCGATCTTTATCACAGGTCATCTTATTACTATGAACACTGAAGCTTTCTGACACATTAAAGGTGTATACCGCACCACAAATCGAACCGAGGATATTTGCCTTTAACGGGCAAGTGCTCTATCAAAGTGAGCTACCAAAGCACGACTCACAGTTTTACTTCCGCCAGTACCTCATCTCCTACCTCCCAAGCTTCAGTGAAGTCCTCTTAGATACCTTGCAGGACAAGTACCCGTGAAAGAAATTAGATTGCGACGTACTAGCTTAGTCACAATAGAGACAATTGTTTCCAAGTAGTTCCTCAAATTGTCCTATAACAGATGTGGATGAATGTTCTGAAACAGTGTCAGTATCTGACACTCCACTCCTTTTATCTGTCATCAGACATCAGCAAAAACACCCTTTGAGTGCATTAGCGTCTATAGAATATATGACTGGGGTAAGGAGTGGACCCTGTTTCTATGACAGAACACAGCGGTGTTTAAGCTGTACACAAATCGTTTTTAATTCAGGATTATTATCAAAGAAATACACGAATTTACATAGGTTGCAACATGGTAATATTAGAGCAGTTGTCAAGATAACGCAATACGTCCTGTTTACTCGAAATAAAATGACACTGAATCCAGCAATCGCAAATTTTAACCAGAAGGTTCTCTACAAAATTATTCTTATTACTATAGAGGGAAGTTGGCCAGTATTATGAGAAATGATCCTATTCCGGTTCAGAGTTTGGTACTATTTACGGTGACAATCAAGTCTACAGAGGTTGGTTAGTTTTTGTGACAAGCTGAGCAAATGATTACTCAAGTTTGCTCGAGTTCACAGTGGACACAAGCTGGTGAACCAACAAGTTTATGCCTCTTCACACACTATTTACCTTAGCTGCCATGAGCTGTCAGCTGCATGGCTGCTCTTGTCCTCTGAAAAAAACCTATCCAGAATGAGATTTTCACTCTGCAGCGGAGTGTGCGCTGATATGAAACTTCCTGGCAGATTAAAACTGTGTGCCCGACCGAGACTCGAACTCGGGACCTTTGCCTTTCGCGGGCAAGTGCTCTACCAAGCACTTGCCCGCGAAAGGCAAAGGTCCCGAGTTCGAGTCTCGGTCGGGCACACAGTTTTAATCTGCCAGGAAATTTCAAACTGTTCTATGTTTCCCGTTAGGTGAGAAAACATGCACTCACCCCAGTCTTAAAATAAGGCGATATGCATGTGCATGGGTGGATCAGTGTGCATATTACAATGCCCATTCTGCACTTGATGCTGGTTCCGAAGAGAGTCCACGAAATTTCTCCGGTCTTGTGTCTCTCACAGCAACACAGTCCCCCACCTGGCTCCTTTCGTGCTCCACGTCACGGCTTTTTCCGAGCAATAGGAGTGTTCCTTTTATTTTGTCGAAAGTATTTCTGCCAATTGCCGAGGGCCTACCATCAAACTGCGTCGTTATTTCGGCACTTTACTCCTTCCTAGTTAACAGCCGATCAGACATTTTGTGACCGCTCCAGATGCCTCAAAGTTACATGCGTACATTTGGAGCGTACCACACGCAGTTCACGTGATCAACTGCGTCACCGGTTTGTTCACATCCATCTGGATGACTCTTTTCATACCCCTCTAGTGGCCCGCTACTTGCCCTCCTAGATGAGTCACCTGGCCCGCCGCCATCCCACGCCGTGGGTCGGCATTTACACGTTGCCACTCGCATCTGCTCCCAAAAGAAACGTCTCCTCCAGCAGCTTGTTTCCACTCTCGCTCATTGACATGCAGGAATTAGGTTCGGTGTGTTGATACTATCGATTGAGTGTCATTCATTTGCATTGCATACTGTACATTTTAATAGGCAAATCTGCTCATTTTCGCTTAAGTATGTCAGGTAACATATTCACCTTTCTGTTACGATGTATAAAAACTCTCATGTAAGGTGCGAAATTTATTTAATCTGCCCCTTTACAAGTATCAATAGAATTTCAGAAGTGTCAAGTTCACATGGACTTGTCAGACACTCCCCTATACTTAGATTAAACACATTAATCTCAGAGTGCTGTTAGTATCTATCCTGAATTTTACTATGAGAAGTTTCCTGAGCCATCTGTAAATGATCAAGCTTAAAGGCTGTACATGAAAGAATGGTCCGATGTTGCAATCTCTGGGACACTAAGAGTTTTATCAGCCACCTGGCAGGAAAGGATGTTTCCCTAACAGCTGATTTCTACTGTCTCTCTACTGTGAGGGGGTCCAGCCTACAGAGAATCAGAGGTACAATCGGATATATGTGTACGGGGTAATCGATCTTACTATCTGCCTCCAACAGATATATGCATCATACTAAATTGGCATATGTTAAATTTCATAGTTTGCAGTAATATTAGTTATGACAAAAAAGTTTAGAAGATTTTTCTTGGCAGTAAAGCAAATGATGGAACTTGTAATTTTCTTACAAACGTTTCCTGCTCTCCTACTCGTTAAAAAAAAAAAAAAAAATTCTAAAGAGTCGAATATTTGTAAAGAGTGTTGCCGTTTGGTAGCTTGGGTAATTACTACCAAAATAACGAAAAATTATTAAATAAAATAAAGTACTAGTGAAAAAAGCAGAAAATGTATGACCATCTTGTCTTAATAATTTTAATTCTTTGATCTTTCATCAAACAATAACGTTTCGCAGTAAATGTGTCTAAACACTAGCTATTTTAACATTGCTCATAACGTGGCAGTTTCTGTTCGTATATATCGCAGTAAAAAGCTGTTTCATTTTACCACATTTTCGCTGCTATCATAAGAAGCGGCTGCGGTGTATCCCGAGTAATTGGTTTTACAGCGTCATAAACTTCAACCACCCATTTAACAACAAACGCACTCCTTTTATTGCTGCAGCATCGGTTGAAGCTACTGCCGAAACGTGCAAATCTCGCACTTGACGAGTTTCTGACTGAATACTACACAATACATTTTGTAACGCAATATGGTGAAAAACGTCTCTAGCGAGTCCTCAGCTCTTTCAAACACAAACTAACATTCCTAGACTCGAAATAAAAGCAACACTATCCACGATTCCTATCAAGGTAGTAAAACAGTACCGAAAATTTAATTCTCCTTCCAGATACTTCGAGTTGGGAGCATCGCTGACCGGATCGGTGGTTGCAAGCATGTGGTTGGAAGTAATTGAGCTCTGCAGCGGGCGGGCTGTAAAGCACTTCCTCTTCCCTTCGTGAAAAGCAGAGTAAATGAGAGGAGAAGCATCATAATTCAAGGAGCCAAATAATTAAACTTATAGTGTACTAATTGTTCTGATTGAGTTTGCTTTCCAGTTAGTATAACAAATCGTTTGAGGCAAATGCGTCCCTTTAAGATACTTCTTTTGGGGAAAAAAGGATCGCCGCTGACTGACAACAGCTGTGCGAGTATGACCTCAATAAGAGACCACATCCTTACCAAAGCTAGTAACAAGACGAGACGGCGATCAGGATTCCTTCACAGTGAATCCTATTCCACCTTCTGTCGGCAGATCCTCTTCAAGCCAGGCTCATGTAAGTAGAGGAACATCGTGTGCGCATTCTGTCTGCAAATAGTTTAAACAGACAACGGATGTTTGCATGTGACTGGGAACAGAGAAGCATTCAGCGATATAAAAGGACAGAAATAAGAAGCACTGCAGAAGTTTTATATTTATCTTTACAGAGCTCATAGGTATTGTATGTTATTGACGCTTGTATACTGGTTTATGATTTCAAGCAAAAAATGACCTAAAACCAGCACAATAGAGAGCGGCTTCTCACAGTATAAACACAATGAAGTAATTTTGAAGTATGCCGGTTTTCAGAAAAAGTCGTCCAAACAGATAACTGAAACTTTTTAGTGTGTGCAGTATCTTCATAAGGATGCTGGGACGCAGCTAGTCAGTTTGTTTGCTTATGTGTTACCTTCACCTGACAACTTTTCCACCGTCATATGTGCAATCGGTATTGTACCATTTGTGAATATAGGAGCACCTTGAGAAAAACTGAATGAATGATGTTTGGTCCATGGGTTACCAAAAGGGATACTGAAAGGAAACGAAAAGAAAGTAGGGAAAGAAGGAAGGAAGGAAGGTTAAGGAAGTCATTAGAGACCGGAAAGGGAGTGAGAGAATTTCCGAAAAGTGAGGTTTTAAATCGCTGTGCTTTATGTCAATGAAACGAAGACCTTGGTTACTTGAGAAAAAAAGGAGAATGAATGGAATATGTGCACGTAGTTGATGGTTTGTAACATTGGGAGTGAAGAATACAGCATTAGATGCAAGAAACTAAGTTGGGATAGTGGGAAAATATCAGCTAATTATATACGGAACAGACATGGTCTAGATTGTATTTTCACTCTTAAGCGTCGTGGGCTCTTACTTGAATTTTCGTGGCAAGTGAAATTATTGTTCCGGACCGAGACTCAAACCTACGACTTTTGCCCTTCATGGGTCTGTGCTTTACGGACTGAGAAACCCAAGCGCGACTCAGCTCGACCTCACGTCTTTACGTCTGCCAATACTCTCTCCAAACTTCATAGAAATTCTCCTGCACACCGCAAAGAAATAGCAATACGGTTTCTTCCAGGACTGCTAGTCCCGAAAGCTAGGCAGAAAACATACTGCTGTTAAGTTTGGGAAATAGGAGAGAGTTGCTGCCGGAAGTGAAAATGTGAGGTCGGATCGTAAGTCGTGCTTGGACATCTCAGTCGGTACAGCACATACCCCCCAAGAACTAAGGTCCTAGGTTCGAGACCCTGCTCTCTCAACAAGCAGCAAATACCGCTTTCTATATTAAAGAAAATAAGGGTGTCGTCTGCAGACTACACTATCAACGGTAATAATAACGTTGCCAAGAATCAACTCAAATTGTTTCAATTACTTCAATTTCAGTATTATGCGTTCTCTACCTACGTTTAAGCAACATGTAGCGTATAACATTACACAAGAATAAACTATAGTATACCACATGAGATGTTGCTGATTATAGTGGACTACACCAGTAGTATAAGTTGACAGTAATACTGTTAACAGAAGTGCCAGAGACTGTACAGGTAAAGGCCCGGCCGTTGTGTGCGTGGACTTAATATCTGTCCAGCAGACTTGCATAGCGTGCGGGGTATTATTTCTGTTCTTACAAATTCCTTCGGTTTCATTTACACCATAATATTGTCTTTTATTTTTTTCCTTTAATTTTTTTTCTACCTAATTGTTAGATAAACTTTCTTTCTATTTATTTCACTATGCGTTTGTAATAGCTGTGTACTAGAATAATAGCTCCTAAATAAACACTTCAGTTAAAAACTTCGTGCTGTTAAAAGTAGCGCAATATCAGTGATGATTTTTAGATTTCTGGAGGATACATCCATGTTTCTACTAGTAATGCAGAAATAATTACGTAATGTAATTAAAGAAAGTCCAGCTGAAGACGTCCACCAACTGCTAAGCGGCCTCTCATTATTTTGCTGTCAGACTCTGTCACAAACGATCACGGTCAGGCACAGGAAAGATCACCTTATCATCCCTCTCCGTAAACAAGCGTGATGTCGTAACTGCCCATTGTGTGTCGTAGTAATTACTGTAAAGCCGAATCTGCGTCGAAAACACTTATCTTCGATATTATCATTTGCAAGAAACATTACCGTATGTTCGGGACGTCTTTGTTCTCAAGGTGTCTTTGATTAATGATGATACTGTCTACGATTAAAATTTTTGAAGCAGATTTCTGTTTACAGTATATACTTTGATACACAATAGACATGACTGTTCACGTACAGGAAAATAAGGTGATGGTTTCTTTGTATGAGAACGATCGTTCGTAATCGAAACTGGTAGCAGTATAATGTGGCTAATCTTAGCATCTGTCATTACCTTCAACATTACATTCTTTAATAATTTAATACTCTCGTGTACTGCTCCTAAAATGTACAGGGTGATGACCAATTACAGCGATAAAATTTCGGTTATTATTCAAGAAAATTTTGTATTTTGGTATCTGAGGTTGTGGTCTTTGTTCGCTCATTACTGAATAATTGCATTTGGTTGCATTTCTTAAATGGCTCTGAGCACTATGGGACTTAACATCTGAGGTGATCAGTCCCCTAGAACTTAGAACTACCTAAACCTAACTAACCTAAGGACATCCCACACATCCATGCCCTAGGCAGGGTTCGATTCTGCGACCGTAGCGGGCGCGCGGTTCCTGACAGTAGCGCCTAGAACCGCTCGGCCACCGCGGCCAGCCTGCATTTCTTACTCTACGTGTCTTTGTGTCTGTAGTGCACTCAGCATACTCGCACAACATTGCAAATGTCGGCGGTGTTCCGTTGATTGACGCTGCTTGCTGGTGATAACAGTAATCTCTGCTTTACTTTTCGTCCTCGCGATTGAATTCAGTGCTGCTCGGTTCTGTCTCAGTTTGGTTTTCCAGCAGTGTTAGTTGTACGTTTATCAAAACTAGACATGGTTGTCTCACTGGGTACTCCGCGATCGTTCATTAAATAAAATATGGCGTTTCAGTCTTCGATCGCTATTCTTTATTTTCAATTACCGGTTTCGGGCAAGCTGCCCATCTTCAGATCATATGTTGTAGTTACAGAGTAACTTGTCCGTACAGAACACAAAGTTCACAGTCATAAGTCAGTGATAACCAGCGCTGTTGATATGTTTACTAACGAAGAGTTGGCCGATGTCCACCTCATGTACTGGCTCACCGAATGTAATGGAAGAGCAGCACTACGACTCTGTGCTCAGATGCTTCCGTTGCGATGTCAACCCCATCACAGTGCAAGCTGTCTTCTTTGTTTTTAGACATCTTTTTTTCTCCAGTTGGACATATACAAGTTATATAGGTTGATTGCAGTATTTAGCAACTGCACTAAAAGTCTTATTGAGACAGGACGCGTCTCACTTTATTTTAAAGCATCTTCAGTGGCCACTGCAAAAAGACGTTTCTTTCCCTTACAATGTTCTTTGTTATGATTATTAACACTTCCACGCTTTATTTATTACTATAAACAGTAAAAAAATGTTAGTAACGAAATAAATAAAAGCATGCCAACTGTGTGCTCCCTGCGGCCGTTGGAGGAGCAGCTGCCAGCAGCAAGTCGAATACTCCTAGCTGACTTACTTGTTACATAGTTTAATTCTTAATTTCTTTGCGGGTTTTTGGTACTTGCATTGTTTAATTCATAAATTTCGGGCGTATTATAGTATTTGAGAGTTGTAGCATCGCGTTTTAGTACCTGAATAGTGTAAAATCGCGTAGTCTCCTTCCGCCGCCGAGCAGCGTGTCAGCAGTGCGCAAGTAGCAGCATTACTGCATTTACTAGGCAATCTTGTATTTTAATAACCGTTTAAATTTTGGGTCGAATTGTTTGTGCTCTCTGTAGATTAGTTCAGACGTTCTTTGCACAACAGTTTATAGCATGGATAGGGACTGCAACTGCTGTGTTCGGATGCAGGCTGAGTTGGCATTCCTTCGCTTCCAGCTTCAGGCAGTGTTGGCTTCGGTCACGCAGCTTGAAGCTGTTACCAATGGGCATCACTGTGGGGGTCCGGATGGGGGTTTGTCGGGGACGGCCAGCTCGTCCCACGCATCCCCCGATCACACTACGACTGTGGCTGCCCGGGATACTGCCCACATTGAGGCTGACCCCTCACCTGTGGTAGAGTGGGAGGTCGTCTCGAGGTGTGGCAGGGGGCGAAAGACATTCCTGAGTGCTGAACGGAAGACCTCTCCAGTTTGTCTGACGAACCGGTTTCAGGCTCTGTCTCCGGCTGATACTGATCTTCGGCCGGACACGGCTGCTTGTCCTGTTCCAGCGGTTGCCGCTCAGTCTGCAAGATCCGGGCGGTCGCAGAGGGTGGGCTTACTGGTAGTTGGGAGCTCCAACGTCAGGCGCGTAATGGGGCCTCTTAGGGATATGGCACCAAGAGAGGGGAAGAAAACTGATATGCACTCCGTGTGCATACCGGGGGGGAGTCATTCCAGATGTGGAAAGGGTCCTTCCTGATGCCATGAAGGGTACAGGGTGCACCCATCTGCAGGTGGTCGCTCATGTCGGCACCAGTGCTGTGTGTCGCTATGGATCGGAGGAAATCCTCTCTGGCTTCCGGCGGCTATCTGATTTGGTGAAGACTGCCAGTCTCGCTAGCGGGATGAAAGCAGAGCTCACCATCTGCAGCATCGACGACAGGACTGACCGCGGACCTTTGGTACAGAGCAGAGTGGAGGGTCTGAATCAGAGGCTGAGACGGTTCTGCGACCATGTGGGCTGCAGATTCCTCGACTTGCGCCATAGGGTGGTGGGTTTTCGGGTTCCGCTGGATAGGTCAGGAGTCCACGCAGCAAGCGGCTTCACGGGTAGCAGGGCTTGTGGGGCGTGGACTGGGCGGTTTTTTAGGTTAGATGGCCTTGGGCAAGTACAGAAAGGGCAACAGCCTCAAAGGTTGCGGGGCAAAGTCAGGACATGTGGGGACCAAGCAGCAATCGGTATTGTAATTGTAAACTGTCGAAGCTCCATTGGTAAAGTACCAGAGCTTCAAGCGCTGACAGGAAGCACCAAAGCTGAAATCGTTGTAGGAACAGAAAGCTGACTGAAGCCAGAGGTAAATTCTGCCGAAATTTTTACAAAGGCACAGACGGTGTTTAGAAAGGATAGATTGCGTGCAACCGGTGGTGGCGTGTTTGTCACTGTTAGTAGTAGTTTATCCTGTAGTGAAGTAGAAGTGGATAGTTCCTGTGAATTATTATGGGTGGAGGTTACGCTCAACAACCGAGCTGTGTTAATAATTGGCTCCTTTTACCGACCTCCCGACTCAGCAGCATTAGTGGCAGAACAACTGAGAGAAAATCTGGAATACATTTCACATACATTTCCCCATCATGTTATAGTCTTAGGTGGAGATTTAAGTTTACCAGATATAGACTGGGAACCTCAGATGTTTGGGACGGGTGGTAGGGACAGAGCATCGAGTGACATTATACTGAGTGCACTATCCGAAAATTACCTCGAACAATTAAACAGAGAACCGATTCGTGGAGATAACATCTTGGACCTACTGATAACAAACAGACCCGAACTTTTCGAGTATGTAAGTGCAGAACAGGGAATCAGTGATCATAACGCCTTTGCAGCATCCCTGAATATGGAAGTTAATAGGAATATAAAAAAAGGGAGGAAGGTTTATCTGTTTAGCAAGAGTAATAGAAGGTAGATTTCAGACTACCTAACAGATCCAAACGAAAACTTCTGTTCCGACAGTGACAATGTTGAGTGTTTATGGAAAAAGTTCAAGGCAATCGTAAAATGCGTTTTAGACAGGTACGTGCCGAGTAAAACTGTGAGGGACGGGAAAAACCCACCATGGTTCAACAACAAAGTTAGGAAACTACTGCGAAAGCAAAGAGACCTTTACTCCAAGTTTAAACGCAGCCAAAACCTCTCAGACAAACAGAAGCTAAACGATGTCAAAGCTAGCGTAAGGAGGGCTATGTGTGAAGCGTTCAGTGAATTCGAAAGTAAAATTCTATGTACCGACTTGACAGAAAATCCTAGGAAGTTCTGGTCTTACGTTAAATCAGTAAGTGGCTCGAAACAGGATATCCAGACACTCCGGGATGATGATGGCATTGAAACAGAGGATGACACGCGTAAAGCTGAAATACTAAACACCTATTTCCAAAGCTGTTTCACAGAGGAAGACCGCACTGCAGTTCCTTCTCTAAATCCTCGCACAAACGAAAAAATGGCTGACATCGAAATAAGTGTGCAAGGAATAGAAAAGCAACTGGAATCACTCTACAGAGGAAAGTCCACTGGACCTGACGGGATACCAATTCGGCTCCACACAGAGTACGCGAAAGAACTTGCCCCCCTTCTAACAGCCGTGTACCGCAAGTCTCTAGTGGAAGGTTCCAAATGATTGGAAAAGAGCACAGATAGTCCGAGTCTTCAAGAAGGGTCGTCGAGCAGATGCACAAAACTATAGACCTATATCTCTGAAGACGATCTGTTGTAGAATTTTAGAACATGTTTTTTGCTCGCGTATCATGTCGTTTTTGGAAACCCAGAATCTACTCTGTAGGAATCAACATGGATTCCGGAAACAGCGATCGTGTGAGACCCAACTCGCTTTATTTGTTCATGAGACCCAGAAAATATTACATACAGGCTCCCAGGTAAATGCTATTTTGCTTGACTTCCGGAAGCCGTTCGATACAGTTCCACAGTGTCGCCTGATAAACAAAGTAAGGGCCTACGGAATATCAGACCAGCTGTGTGGCTGGATTGAAGAGTTTTTAGCAAACAGAACACAGCATGTTGTTATCAATGGAGAGACGTCTACAGACGTTAAAGTAACCTCTGGCGTGCCACAGGGTAGTGTTATGGGACCATTGCTTTTCACAATATATATAAATGACCTAGTAGATAGTGTCGGAAGTTGCATGCGGCTTTTCGCGGATGATGCTGTAGTATACAGAGAAGTTGCAGTATTAGAAAATTGTAGCGAAATGCAGGAAGATCTACAGCGGATAGGCACTTGGTGCAGGGAGTGGCAACTGACCCTTAACATAGACAAATGTTATGTATTGCGAATACATAGAAAGAAGGACCCTTTATTGTATGATTTTATGATAGCGGAACAAACACTGGTAGCAGTTACTTCTGTAAAATATCTGGGAGTATGCGTGCGGAACGATTTGAAGTGGAATGATCATATAAAATTAATTGTTGGTAAGGCGGGTACCAGGTTGAGATTCATTGGGAGAGTCCTTAGAAAATGTAGTCCATCAACAAAGGAGGTGGCTTATAAAACACTCATTCGACCTATACTTGAGTATTGCTAATCAGTGTGGGATCCGTACCAGATCGGCTTGACGGAGGAGATAGAGAAGATCCAAAGAAGAGCGGCGCGTTTCGTCACAGGGTTATTTGGTAAGCGTGATAGCGTTACGGAGATGTTTAGTAACTCAAGTGGCAGACTCTGCAAGAGAGGCGCTCTGCATCGCGGTGTAGCTTGCTCGCCAGGTTTCGAGAGGGTGCGTTTCTGGATGAGGCATCGAATATATTGCTTCCCCCTACTTATACCTCCGGAGGAGATCACGAATGTAAAATTAGTTTCAAGCGCGCACGGAGGCTTTCCGACAGTCGTTCTTCCCGCGAACCATACGCGACTGGAACAGAAAAGGGAGGTAATGACAGTGGCACGTAAAGTGCCCTCCGCCACACACCGTTGGGTGGCTTGCGGAGTATGAATGTAGATGTAGATGTAATGATGATATAAACTTAACAAAATTAAACTCCTTCCGAAGAGGCCTTAAAGGTCCAACGGCACCGACCGGCCGCCGTGTCATCCTCAGCCCACAGGAGTCACTGGATGCGGGTATGGAGGGACACGTGATCAGCACACCACTCTCCCTGCCGTTGTCCGTTTTTGTGACCGGAATCGCTACTTCGGTAGCTACTTGAAACCGTGAACGATGAGGAAATGTTGTCCAACAGCATACCTGTGTACTTCAAATCAATTAACGTCTGCCTTATAGATTCCTTTCAGACACTGTCAGCCTTTTGGCACTATCAACCGTAGTCAGTAACATCCGTTTGCAAGATGGTCGCAAGGAGAAATCCTAACGACTCTCCCCTACTTGTTCTACTCAGCCGATATATTCCAGCCATCTGAACCCATCGCTCTGTTGCGATTTTTTCTTGTGGGGTTACATCAAGGGTAGCGCTCGTATTGCACCTCTACAACAGAAACTCGAAGACTTGCGACCCTGCGTTGCAGCAGCTATTCTCGCTGGCAGTCCTAATATGATGGGTCGTGTAGGGGCAGAATTGGACTACCGATAACAAGTTTGCCGTGTGACTAAAGGTGGACACATATGACATATATAAATATAGTAAAATATATTTTAGAAGTTCTCGTTTCACATACTGTATTCAATGTTACGTTGTTCCTGGCTAATTATCTTTAGCGACATTTCAAATTGTTTCATGGACTTTGTGACTACTTTTAATTTTTTTAACTGTAGAAAAATATATGTATATATTTTAACAACATTTGGTTGAACAGCAGCAATGTGGCTGCTGCCAACCAGTCTCAGATTTGGGGGAAGTGAAAGTGTTAATTAAAAAAAGAAAAAAAAAGCATAATGCATCTCAACCATTGATACATGCTCGCAAGCCTACAACATGGATGTAGATCCATGCTTTCTCTTCAGAACTTTATGAACTCTCCATATATCCGCTCTCGATACTTTTAAACGAAGACACTCTCGCAGCGTCTCTCATTGGAAGAGCATAACCGCGAGGCCCTCGTGTTCATTATACGAGCCACTGATGTAAATGAGCAGTCCTCCTTTGCATCTCCTCTACGCCCTCTATTAATCGTACGTGATAAATGGCAAGCCTATA
This sequence comes from Schistocerca nitens, assembly GCF_023898315.1. Taxonomy (NCBI): domain Eukaryota; kingdom Metazoa; phylum Arthropoda; class Insecta; order Orthoptera; family Acrididae; genus Schistocerca; species Schistocerca nitens. The sequence goes on along the minus strand of NC_064621.1, from coordinate 16,758,598 downwards.
TAATTAAGACCACCTTCTTAAAGGTATCTTGGTCCGCCTTCGCAATGCAACAGCGACTTTGCGCGGCTTGGACTTAACGAGTTGCTGGTACGTTGCCGGTGATATTGGGCGCGAGGGCACTCAGTTACCCAGCCGATGCTCCGTAGGCGCAGATTTCGTGCCTCGTAACGTCCTAGGTGAGTTCCATCGGATTCAGATCAGGTGAATCTGGTGACCAAAAAATTCAGCGTCAGTTCACTACCGTGCTCCTCAGATCACTGAGAAGAGATTTCCAGCTGGAATATGGGGAAGACATGAAGCACGGAGGGATGCAGGTGCTCCACAGCGGTCAGGTGCCTCCAGTTCCAACCACAGGTCCCACGGAGGCCCAGGTTAGTGTCCTCCAGAGCATAATATTGCCCCCATCAGCTTGCATACGTAATGGCGTGAATGTAGTGGTGACACAGCCGACTGGTTAAAGAACCAATTGGCCAATCGACTGTTTCTTCGTTGAGTCGTTTTTTCCTTTGCCGTCGGATGAATCAACCTAATGAAACTAGTCTCTGCGGCTATGTGAATGTTTTGACGCGCTCTGTCAGTTCGCTGAAGCAACTGATTAACAGAAGTCTCTGGAAGTTAAAGCTGTTAGTGTCAGTCTTGGTTGTAGTGATTTCATTTACATACTTTTCAGCCTTTCCGGTTATACACGGAGTATGACTGCTGCTGCCAATATTTTAGAGACGAGTAACGGACCTTGTATACGGAGTGAGTGAAAGTATATTTCTAGAAATGTGAATATTTTCGGAATTTGTATATTCATTTATTAAAAATCGCACTTTAGTACGTCTGTCATTAAATATAGATTTTTGGTGCGTTTTAACAGGTTAATAACTGGTCCTACACGTCAAAACTATGTTGAAATAAATTAACTATTACTTACTTAAGGCTCTGTCTCTCTTGCCACTAGTTTGCACCAATCACCAAGAATTTCATGTCGGTAAATGCAGGGGGTGAAAGACAAAGGATGTAAGATGCGTTTTTTATTACATTTTTTGGTGACTTTATCGCTTGCCTTTTCAGCGTAGGGGTATACTGCCACTAACAGGAAGTTCTTTTTTGGGACTAATATGTATCATTATTCGTTAATTTTTTGAATATCCTTAATTAATACAGTTCTATAATATGACTTGTTCTTCCAGATACTGTATATATCTGGCATTTTCCTGGAGGACTTACTTTTATGCAGTCACATTTCTTCAATTCCAAAGCCACTGAGTGTTTTGACATTTTGATCTACACACGAATTTCTGTATTAAGTACAAGGGACAGTCAAATGAAAGCAAGACACATACGAAAAAGAAAGTAAATATTAATTATCTCATAAGTAATAGCCAAAACTGTTAACACATTTATCCCACTTTGAGACACGGACGTCATTGCCTTCATGGGAAAACCTTTGTGGTTCCCTACCGACCCATGATTATGCCCAGGCGTTCACATCTTCCTCCGAAGGAAATCGGCAGCCAGAAATGTATTCCTTCAGAGCGTCAAAAATATGAAAATCACATGGGAAAAATCGGGACAGCACGCAAGATTTGTACGGCTTCCCACGGAAACTTCTAAAGCATAGCCGCCGGCCGTTTTGGCCGACCGGTTCTAGGCGCTTCAACCTCGAACCGCGCTGCAGCTACGGTCGCAAGTTCGAATCCTGCCTCGGGCATGAATGTGTGTGATGTCCTTAGGTTAGTTAGGTTTAAGCGTCTAGAACCGCTCGGCCACAGCAGCCCGCTCCGATGATTCTTCAGCAATAGTACAATCGAACTACAAAAGGCTTTTTTCACCTATTTATTAGGATCGGTTGAGAGTCTATGAAAAAAGCGTCGAACCTCTTTACGTTTCCTCGATTTCCCTTACAATGTTTTATGTAGTACGATTGTTATTATGTATTATACACAGCAGGACTGTTCGCAAAACTTACGATGAAACTGTTACTCTGTCCGTCTTGACGTTCAAAAACATTACAAACAGTGACGGTCTTAATCTCGGAGCACGACGGGAGTCACTTACTTGGAGACTTATTTCCGTTGATATTGCTGTACTGAGTTCTAATGTGAATTTTAAAATTTTCCTGATGAACTGAATGGTCGAAAAACTTTCTGGCTTGATAGTGGCCGTCGTTAAGACTGCGACTGCACAGTTAATTACGTATAAGGCTAGTCATGCTAATGTCGAGAAAAGAAGCCGTACGACGCTTCCTTTAGATGTTGCAGAAGTAATAACACAAGAAACTTGCGAGCTTTTTCGAAAGTTCCTCCTTAAAACAACAACGTAAGCTCCGCGGAAGGGTTGCACTACGAAATCTGCAAGAGGATCCGGACATGATAGTTCTCAAGGCTCACCTAAATCTACAGGATTATTCAGCAATTCACAATTAAGTGCCTGGCAGAGGTTCATCGATCCACCTACTAGTTATTTCTCTTCCGTTCCACTATCGAAAGGTAGTTCGATGGTATTGTTACCTAGTAGCATGTAAACTGATAAGATGTATGCTGTGTTAAGCGAGTCTACTTCCAGAAGGATTGACTGTGATCCTATAGAAAGTGTGTAACGCAACACTTGTGCACTCCTAAATGTTGCCTCGTTACCTCCATGGTTCATCAAGAGGTTACGACCGCATGGTTGTGTACCACTCAGGGCTTAATTTCGACCGGAACGCGTTCCAGCACCACCCAGAAATCCCGCCCCCCTTTTTTTTCCAACAGTTCAGTACCAGAGATTTGAAATAGTACACGTGTATTAAATCACAACGTACTATAATTTGCCGCTGCACCACCACAAGTGAACGTAACAATGGGTCGCCAACGTGATGTGACGGCCAGGAGGTACAGAGTGTGTGTGTGTGTGTGTGTGTGTGTGTGTTTGTGTGTGACCAAGGCCGCCAAAAATTACAAACAACAATAGTGGTTTTTCAATTCAAGTTTTACACGTAGAGTCTCATGTTAATTAAATGGTAAAGACCTCTCTCTTTGGCTAGTAACATAGAAACTACTTAATTATTTTACGAATGTAAAAGTAAGTCATATATATTATTTATTCTAATAGTTACATATTACATTTAGAAGCGAATTTATTTATTACCTATATAAATATAACTTCTGATGTCTTTTTCACTCACTATCGTGAAAGTTTCAAATGAAAAAATCTGACTGCAGAACATTACAATGTAATGATTACATATAGTCTTTCCCCATGGCAGTGTAACATGATGTGGGGAGGAGAGGAGAGGATAGGAGGAATATTACGGCAGCCTCAGAGGGGGAAGAGGGGAATGTTTTATCTTTAATTGCATGGTTATCAACTCATGCGCGAGGCAACGATCAGCTGCTATGGTACAAATGAACACGAAATTAACGTTTCGTGAAGACGTGGGAAATCGGAATTGTACGAGACTCAGATGGAACATGAATATCTTCATCGTCATTAACCGATAAATGCCTTGTTGATTAATATTGAACACAAGTTCATAGAGCAGCTTCAAAACAACCGTTCGAATGTTGTGGCTGGCAGCATTTGAAATGGTTCTGAGCACTATGGGACTTAACATCTGAGGTCATCAGTCCCCTAGAACTTAGAGCTACTTAAACGTAACTAACCTAAGGACGTCACGCACATCCATGCCCGAGGCAGGATTCGAACCTGCGACCGTGGCGGTCGCGAGGTTCCAGACTGTAGCGCCTAGAACCGCTCGGCCACTCCGGCCGGCGGCAGCATTTGGAAACATGATGTCAGTCACGAAGACTCCCAACTTGTACCAATACGTATGAAGCAGAACTATGGAGCAAAGTGACAATGGTACGGCGGCAGGCCGTGGCAGCTGTTGTTTATATTGTAACCTTGTGGTTTAAAAACCTGAATTTCAAAACAGTATTTTCTAAAAAATGAAAAGTCTTATTACCACAAGTCTCTCTCTATGGCCGGAGACTGCGGGAGGAGGGAATGGTAGCAGGGGCCAATAACAAGCGATATTTGTCCGCAACATACGATACAGCCAAGCACCTTCCTTCCTTGTTGAGGCCACTGTTGGGCAAACGTTCACATCGTATACGAAACTCGGCCGATTTCATCGACAGATTGGCGGGGTCACCATCTAAGTAGTTTGGACCGTATAGTCACCTTCGAAGCATCTCTTTTTACAAAGATACTTCTCGCAGATTGTTTGGCAGTAATTGGTAGTAAAATTTTGTTTCTTGTGGGCATCGCTGTTTTTCTTCGGCTTCCTCTTTCCTCAGGCTATTTTTTGTACGACCGTGGATATTTTGAGCCGACTGACGGTGTCATGGGTAGTAAATGCAGTAAACAAATTACACGGAAAAGACAGTGTTTGTACATCATAAACGGGGCTTACGTAGACTAAAGATGTCAACTGCCTCCATAACCAAAATCCCTAGGGATTAACTTAGGGAGAACGAGCTAGCTAACGTTCTTGACTTCCACAACCTATCCACTACGCTTTAAATGTTTGCGTGAGGTATTCTCGGAAGTTTCGCAGGAAATGGGCTTGTGCTCTATCACGCATGTATCACATATCCAGCCGCTGTTGAAATGGTACTTCCTCTAACGGGACAGGTAAGTCCTTTGATAGGAACTGTCAATACTTTACACCCGTCATTTTTTTGGTAGTACTCGTTTTATTAGTCTATTTCTTGCCCTTGCATCAATTGAAAATCGGCACTAATAACTGTCTCCTTCAACTCCGAGTGGTTCAAATGGCTCTGAGCACTATGCGACTTAACTTTTGAGGTCACCAGTCGCCTAGAACTTAGAACTAATTAAACCTAACTAACCTAAGGACATCATACACATCCATGCCCTAGGCAGGATTCGAACCTGCGACCGTAGCGGTCGCGCGGTTCCAGACTGTAGCGCCTAGAACCGTACGGCCACTCCGGCAGGCTAACTCCGAGAGGATTTGAATAAGAGCACACATATTGGTTGTGAAACCTGACGGTCCCATCTCGCGTGAAACCAGCCTTATGTGTGAACAATATGACTGGCTCTTCACCACAACTTTGTGAAGCCATTGACAGAACACCTTTCTGACCAGCTGATCTTGTTGCTCAAGGGTTTGGGCACGCTGTACACGATATGCGCGATATCGGAATGGCAACTGGTCACGTAGGAGCGGCCAGACTAGAGGGCGGCTGGCCCCAGTGAGCGCTGATGTTCTTCGTACACTGGTCCCAGGAGCAGGAATGGTGCGAGGTCTGCAGCGATCCGCCGTTGGTGGAGCTACGATGCCAGAGTGTTTAGTCGCCCGAAAAAACGGCTCAATAATTATTCTAATAGTATTCTATGATCCGGATACATTACGATATACGGGACAAAGACTCAGTAGTTGCTTTCATTTGCTGCACCGCAACAGAAGATCAGGTATTCCATTCCCCGCGTGACACACACAGGTTGGAAAAAGCAGTTGCAATAACATTATAATTCGTACGAGACTTTGTTAGCAGACGTTCACTGCATTACATGTCCTCAATATAATCGAACTACATCTCCGTCACTTTCCCCTACAGAGATGGAAGTTTTCGTACATTGTTAGCGTGTCCGTCAGTCTCTCGCGAGAACCACCCTATGCCACGGATGATGTCTTCTCTCGTGTTGTAGCGCACGACATGAGAACTTTCCCTCATTTTGGCGAACAGGGTGTAATCGTATGGCGTGATATCGGATGAATACACCGATGTTCCTGTATCTCCTAACTCAAAGTACATGGGTGCTGCTGCACGGGGTTCGCCGCGTCGGATGTTGCATTGTGATGAAAGATGATCAGATGCAGTGGCAGTAGGTACCGCCGCTTTCTTCTTAGTGCTTGACGAGTGTGATGTCACAAGAAATTGCAGGAATAGGATGCAGTGACCGCCTGCCCTTGCGGTACAACGTGATGCAGGACTGACCCACGGACACTGTCAGAGTCACAATAACACTCACACAGCATCATCTGATTCACGGCGCACATTCTGTGAGTGGGGACATCCAGGGCGTTTCCGTTAATAGCGCCGATCTCGAATGACATCCCTGCCATCCCGAAACATTTTCAGCCATCCCGCCGCCGTAAGATGTGGCAGCATAACGACACGCCTCATGCAGTCCCTGAAAACATCGGAACTGGCCTTGCACACTTTCACTGCCACACAGCCGTACGCCCGCACTCACTGCTCCGACCGACCTTCTGCTGTGAGCCACGCGCAGCACGCACGCCACTGGACGCACTTCCTCCATGTTGCGGCAGTGTTGCCATTACTTTTTATCCAATCCTAGGAATTTGCTGTCCTTCTGTTGGTAGGATAGAACTGTAATTTATAAAAGCATTTCAAAAATTTGCCAAAAAACAAACTGGTTCCGTTAGAACTAAATTATGCACTGTACTTACCCAGAATTGTGAATACAGTTCGCAGTATCAACACGAATAGATGCTTACTGCTTGCTGTACCCACGTACGTTTACACAGGAACGTGTCGTCATTTGTTTAGTGCATTATTTTGGTAGTTCGCAATAGCAGTGAGCTAGCAGTAGAAGGGATGTGTTTCACAGTAGCGAAGATGAACTAGCCCTCGAATCTCTTAAGGTAAACGTTTTCGAGCCCACGTTTACTACACATTTTCGTTTTGTTTTCATTCATACTACCACCTCTCAAGATATGGAATGCTGTTCTTAAACCTCTTTTATATTAGTCTTCACCAGTTGTCAGGTTACTTCTATATAGAAACTCTCCTACCCACAGGTTCTGTGCCAACATCGGAAGAAGTCGATGCACAGCACACCCCATACCACCTGCTTGCTATTTTAGATTTCTAAATGATACACAGTATGCTTATACTAATTGAAAGTAGTGTATAAGTACAAGCAATTATACCACATATAAAAGAAAGTACAACATATCTATTAAATAAAGGATGGTTAAAAATTTCGCTACTTGAGCCGGTATACAAGGAGAACTATTTAATCTATGAGTACTCAACTTTATAGGAATGAGTCCAAGACTGTGCGCTATAGGATCTGCGTTCTTAGTGGTGTTACTGTCGCGTCTTGGCATTGCGGGACTCTAACACATGCTGGAGGTTCACATGAGCGAGGAAGGTAGCCGGCATTCCAAATGAGACGTTTCGTGTAGTATTAGAGCAGTCTCTGGTGCGGTTCGAGGCTGTCGTGAATGAACATGGTCGGCAGACTGAGCAGCGTTTGTGACCTACAACGTAAACATGGCAGCAGTTAACAATTATTTCCCTCTCACGTGCAAATTAAGATGTGGTCACTTCTTTGGCTTATTTGTTATAATTATTCCGCATGTCCTTACAAATGTTTTCATAAAGTTTGGTTGTCCTACGAACACTCGTTTCTCAAGGTCGAAAATGTGATTATATCGACCTTGTATATTAGGTAACAATAATTGTACCTAATGTCTAAAAATGCAACTGAGCCAACCTAAGAGGATCATGGCGCCTTTTCTTTTGTATTTCTTTGCGGCTTTGACTTCAACAGTTCTGTGTGCGATGTTTGGTTGGCGGTGTTATTTATGGTTGCCCAGGAATCAGGGTTTCTTAAGCCAAAGCAAAGACTTGCATCTGCTTCGTTGTTGTTGCTGATGTCACAGATGAATGGGGACGGCGAGATGTGACGTACACTTCGCTCGATATTCACAGCTGTTTTGTGGCCTGTAGCCATTTTTATGCAAGCTGTGTATGGACAGTGTCCATTGCTCGCGACTCTGACCTTTCTGGAGACAGAAAATCTCCTCCGCACGAATAAACACGGATTCCGCAAACGACGATCGTGTGAGATCCACCTCGCTCTGTTCGTCCACCAGATCCTGAAGGCAATAGATACCAGTGCCCTTCCTCAACGTACCTTTATACTCAACACGTCCGACGTGCTAGGAAATACTGTAGTATGTATTGGGCACCGTTGACATAATCATTAGCCACGTGTACTGTATCATTTTGTTAATGTTTAGATACTCACGTGGGTCCTAATGTATATCAAATATTTCCAGAAGTTATCGAAACTTGGTACTCTCGCATATTAGCACCCACAATCGTAAATAAGTAATGAAGTTGCAGTTTGCTACTTCGTTATACTCTGGCCATTCAGTAAAAGCTGCGTGGTGCAGTAGTAGCCTGTACTGTAGTCGCTCCCGATAATGTCCGGAGTTCACACCTATTGCTGACGTCACGTCTCTTACTTGTTCTCTTCTGTACTACTAAAGGCTGAAACGCTCAACCAGTCATAGTTGCAGGCCGTCTATGTAACGACTTACCGAGGCAACAAAAATCTGATTTTCAGTGTTTCATATAATTATTTGCCGAATAATTGCTGTCATAATCTGCTTCTTAAAAGCTATAATATTATTTGAAAGATTTGACACAGTAAGTAAGTAAGTCTGTAATTCTTAAGACAGCGTTACGGCGTGCAACGTTCCTAGGCTACTCAGAACGAATTTTAACTCTGCAGCGGAATATACGCTAATATGAAACTTCCTGGCGGATGAAAACTGAGTGTCACTTCAGGACTTCAATCCGGACGCTTTATCTTTCTAGACAAGTGCTGTACTGACTCAGCTACGCAAGTAATATTCACGACTCGCCCTCCCAGCTTTACTTCCTGCGCTGCCTCATCTCCTCCCTTCGTGCTTGGGTAGCTCAATCGGTAGAGAAGTTCTGCGCAAAAGGAAAACTTTCCAGGTTCAAGTCTCGGTCCTACAAACGTTTTAATCTGCCAGGAAGTTTCATAGAAGCGCATAATCCACTGCAGAGTGAAAATTCATTCTGGAAACAGTCCTCCAAGCTGTGCCTAAGAAAGGTTTCCGCAATACACAGTATTTGGAGTTGAGAGCACTTACCGACTTAACTAACTGTACACTTCATTTCAAACTTACAGATTTTTTCGCTGACACACACCACGAGATAATGAAAGGGAAGAAAATTATTGCTTACTACAATTTCACTGCCATGCAGTGAAACTCCTGTATCAGGCATGAAGTTTTAATTTATTACAAACTTACTACCAGTCCATGAGCAACCCATTTTTCAGGCAATATCCACAGATATCAGTGAATATACCTACAAAATTAGGTGATTGTGCGACATAAAGGCCAGGAGATATGACAGCATAAACATTGGGATGCATGAAAAACAAACTTTTCATAAAACAGAGTGCAAAACACCCCAACTATTCTTATCAGTGTTCGATAATGAGAGCAGTTAACTGCTTCCAACAAACTGTAAACACAATTTCAGTCATTTTCTGTACATTTTTCTCTCCTTACAACCCCTCAGAATAATGAAAGAAAATTATTTATCACTTACTAAATGTCCATTGTTCATGCGGTGAAACTACAGCAACAAGCGTGACTTTTAATTTATGAGTTCTTTACTACTCATTCTATTCGGTACTCATTTTGCAGACGTTGTCCACATATACCACTGCAGATAGCAACAAAATAGTATCATCAGACGAGAAATAGTTTAGGAGGAAAGCTAGAGTTCCAGAAAAATGTAAATAGTTCTCAATATCAGTCGTATAAATGTTTATATAGTTTTAAAAAGAAGTCTTTTGGAAGGTAATTCTCATTTGACTACCATACAGGCCCACGATTACTGAATTCAACATTTTTCTGCTAATTCAGGTTACACCATTTTTTAAAAAACTTATCTTTGCCAACCCGACGAGAGAGCTGTGTTATGGAAATGTAATGGCGCACAAAAAATAAGAAACGAAGATACAACGTGAACCAGACTGAGAGTCGCCCCTTTGCATTGTCAGCAGTCCGTAAAATCGACATTCAGCTGCAGTGTCATTTCAGATATGCAACCTTTATTCCATTCCTTTTTTTTTCAATTAGAACGTGAAGGAAGTGTGGACTTGGCTATCTCGTCTTTTATAATTTCGTTTAGACCACCGAAGACACCAGGACAGTATCGCTTATCGGCGTTTTGTAAAATCAGTGTTATTTCAGCTTAGTCTTTCACTGTTTTATTTTTTTAAGTACTCCTTCCTGTTACATTCTGATTTAGTGTTTGCTCCCTATAACGGTTTCGCGTAACATGAACGAACACATGACGTTCCGTTTCAAATGAAGTAATCAGAGGTAGCGTGCGACAGTTATCAGGTTTTGATGCGGTCGTTTCGAGCGCTCCCCCGAAGTTTTGTACGGTCGCCTTTCAATAACAAGGCTCCTAGACGCTGGTGAGATTTAAAACCCCAGTGTCTGGTGCCCAGTGCCCTCGATTACGTCGCGTGTGGGTCATTTACTGCGTGAAGAAAGCACACCGTTCAGTCGGCACACTTGCTAGAAAAACAGTAATAAATTTTTTTCTAAGGACTGAGGGATGTACGTACATCATCACTGCATTCATTGTTCTGAATGGTATTTTTCTATTTTCGCCGATATCAGTTAACTGTTTTGGTTTGCACGACTAGCCTATTTTCCTGTTTACATGGGCATAGCTTTAATATAATGTGTAAACGACGGTGTTGTAAGATTTTTGCCGTAAATTACACCGTAAATTATTGAGTGTTATTCAAATACTGTTGACAAACACACACACACACACACACACACACACACACACACACACACACACACACACAGTGTTTATCTGCGACTTACTTCAAGATTGCAATAAGTTCGTAATTCTAAGATTGCACTTGCTACCTTAACATAGCAGACAAGGACTTTTACTTTATTGCTGCCTTTTATGTAATTCGAACAAGTCAGCTCTGTTGTTTTCAGCTTTGTGATATAGTATTAAAGTAATCACTAGATTCTGACCGAAATATAATACGTTATCTCTATTTGTTGAGCAAAATTTATTCAACAAATAACAGATGCTACACGAACTTGTTTTCTACTTGAAAAGAGACAATGCAGAAATGCAGTCATTGATTAGGATGGCAATCTCTAATAAAGGCGTGCATACGTCGTCGATGTCCAGAGAATGTAAAGAAACTGTGTAGAATGTGCAGGTTTAGCTCATCAATGACTCAAGAAATTTTCATCCTCATGTTACGAAACAGTTCCTTTCATTACACGCTGGAGCCCACCACAAATGTTCTCTTACAGGCGCACACCAATCACATTTATGTATTACTTCAGTTCAGTAATTCGTTAGCTATTTTGATTCATGAACTGAAGACAGAGTTGAGACCGGCGTTACTTCTAAGACACATTACTGACCTAGAATGCTGTCACCTTAGTCTGACAAACGAAAGGAAAACAACGAGTTGCGTGGATATAAAGCAGTGATGGTAGTGCGAAAAACATAGATACACTGTCCAATTAGTAAACTAATAAAATGTACGAGTAAGTCGTGTGGAAGAGATATAAAACCTTTGGAAAAACGTGGGGGCGGCACTAATGTGTAGTAGTACCTGTCGCTGTCGAATCTATCTTAAAGTACACAGTAAAGCGCCAAAACTTAACAATGAGCAGTATATCAGTACTACAAGTTCTTACAGAACTGAACTAAACTGAAAAACTGCAGAATAAGACATACGAGACCCATGGCGAAAAGTGTTTTGTTTACCATTGCAGATACTGGATTAATACCTCACATCAGACTTAGTGGTATTCGGGAAAAAATGAGGAAAATAACATACATCACACTACAGAGAACGGCATATTTAGTTACCCTGGTGGACACACTATGCTTATTTCTGTTCACTGTAATTGTTTTGCTCTTCAGTCGGAAGACTGTTTTGATGCAACTATCCACGCTAGTCTATTCTCCACATCTCTTCATAACTACACTCCTGGAAATTGAAATAAGAACACCGTAAATTCATTGTCCCAGGAAGGGGAAACTTTATTGACACATTCCTGGGGTCAGATACATCACATGATCACACTGACAGAACCACAGGCACATAGACACAGGCAACAGAGCATGCACAATGTCGGCACTAGTACAGTGTATATCCATCTTTCGCAGCAATGCAGGCTGCTATTCTCCCATGGAGACGATCGTAGAGATGCTGGATGTAGTCCTGTGGAACGGCTTGCCATGCCATTTCCACCTGGCGCCTCAGTTGGACCAGCGTTCGTGCTGGACGTGCAGACCGCGTGAGACGACGCTTCATCCAGTCCCAAACATGCTCAATGGGGGACAGATCCGGAGATCTTGCTGGCCAGGATAGTTGACTTACACCTTCTAGAGCACGTTGGGTGGCACGGGATACATGCGGACGTGCATTGTCCTGTTGGAACAGCAAGTTCCCTTGCCGGTCTAGGAATGGTAGAACGATGGGTTCGATGACGGTTTGGATGTACCGTGCACTATTCAGTGTCCCCTCGCCGATCACCAGTGGTGTACGGCCAGTGTAGGAGATCGCTCCCCACACCATGATGCCGGGTGTTGGCCCTGTGTGCCTCGGTCGTATGCAGTCCTGATTGTGGCGCTCACCTGCACGGCGCCAAACACGCATACGACCATCATTGGCACCAAGGCAGAAGCGACTCTCATCGCTGAAGACGACACGTCTCCATTCGTCCCTCCATTCACGCCTGTCGCGACACCACTGGAGGCGGGCTGCACGATGTTGGGGCGTGAGCGGAAGACGGCCTAACGGTGTGCGGGACCGTAGCCCAGCTTCATGGAGACGGTTGCGAATGGTCCTCGTCGATACCCCAGGAGCAACAGTGTCCCTAATTTGCTGGGAAGTGGCGGTGCGGTCCCCTACGGCACTGCGTAGGATCCTACGGTCTTGGCGTGCATCCGTGCGTCGCTGCGGTCCGGTCCCAGGTCGACGGGCACGTGCACCTTCCGCCGGCCACTGGCGACAACATCGATGTACTGTGGAGACCTCACGCCCCACGTGTTGAGCAATTCGGCGGTACGTCCACCCGGCCTCCCGTATGCCCACTATACGCCCTCGCTCAAAGTCCGTCAACTGCACATACGGTTCACGTCCACGCTGTCGCGGCATGCTACCAGTGTTAAAGACTGCGATGGAGCTCCGTATGCCACGGCAAACTGGCTGACACTGACGGCGGCGGTGCACAAATGCTGCGCAGCTAGCGCCATTCGACGGCCAACACCGCGGTTCCTGGTGTGTCCGCTGTGCCGTGCGTGTGATCATTGCTTGTACAACCCTCTCGCAGTGTCCGGAGCAAGTATGGTGGGTCTGACACACCGGTGTCAATGTGTTTTTTTTCCATTTCCAGGAGTGTATTTCAATTTACAATCATTTGAGCCCGCTTATTGTGGTCATAGGTTTGGCATCCCGCCACAGGTTTGACCCTCCGATACGTTCTTCCATTACCAAATAGAGGATCATTTTATATCTCACTTCATGTCCTCCTGTCAATCGAGCCCTTCTTTTTAGTCAGTTGTGCCATAAATAGATTTTTTTAGTTCGATTGAACACCTCTTCATTAGTTATCCTAATCTTCACCATTCTTCTGTGGCATCACATTTAAAAACGTTCTATTCACTTCTTGTCGAAATTGTTTATACTTCGCATTTCACATCCGTTCAAGACTGCTCCCCAGAATAGTCTTTCTCATATTTAAATTTATATTAGATGTTAGAATTTTTTTCTTTTAGAAATCTACGTTTCTATCCCCTCTCCTTCGGCCATATTTAGTCATTTTGCTCGCCCCTTGGTAAGAGGTATCTGCTACTTTTACTGTTTCATATTCGTATCTCATCCAGCGTCGGACCTGGTGATCAAGTGCGTGGCTTGGAACAGAGAGAGAGAGAGAGAGAGAGAGAGAGAGAGAGAGAGAGAGCGAGAGAGGGGGGGGGGGAAGAGAAATAAAGATTAAAATTTACCATTCTGTCGACAGTACGGTCACTAGAGACATAACAGAAACTCCGATTACAAAAGCTGGGGAAGGAAAAACGGCCGTGCCCTTCTCAAAGGAAACATCCCGGCAATTGCCTCGAGCGATTTAGCTACATCTGGACGGCCGGACGGGGATCTGAACCGTTGTCCTCTCGAATGTGAGTCCAGTGTGCTAAACGCAGCGACACCTCGCTCGGTGGGAAATAGAGAGATCACGGGGCCGAATCCTTGTCGGGCCAAGGAAATTGTGTTTCCTTGCAATGTAGCCTTCACCTCTCAACGACGCCAGAAACAACACTTGGTTCGGATTCCACGTTAAACTGTACGTCCCTTTTCTCAGACTGGGTAAGTGGGGTTGGTTAGGGACATGCGATTCGACGAAGTGGAGTCCAATTAAAAAACTTCCACACGGCCAGTGAGCCGCACGAAATTATCATCATCTCATTCCCTTAGCTCCACCTGACTTAATTTTATCACACTCCACAATCCTTCTTCAGCACATACACTTGTCGTCTCTACGTAGATTTGCGTGGAATGCAATTCCAGTGGATCGATTTCGAAACTCTTAGCGTTTGACGTGAGAGAATTTTCCTTAGTCATGTTGCGATTAAAGTGTAATTTGGGCTACAGTGGTGAAATGATGTGCGTGATTATCACTTCTTTACGGTCCGGCCACAGTTCTTCTAAGAAAGTGAATATATGTGGTGTAAGACATGAACATCAGCGCCTGCTATCAAACCAGAACTCGGCTGATGGAGTGAGCAATTACGTCGTGCGCCCTTTGCCGTCATTGTACGAGAGTCGCTCACAGTAATTTGGGCCCCGTGCAGGCGATGACCCCCTCAGATTACTTTGTGATTTTTTTTCCCAGGAAGTTGAGTGTTCGCTCGTGACCGGAAGCCAGTCGCAGTTGGTGCCACCAGAAATGGTGGCGGCACGGCCGACCCGTATAGCAGCTGCACTCATTTGAAAAGCTAAACAGCGGCGTTGCTCTTTGTCCTCGGCAACCGAGTGACCTAAGAATACGTCTGTATTTTAATCCAGCTCCGTACACGCCTTGATCTCTGTTTCCGTTATGACAGATGACCGTAATTAATGCAGGAACACGCTCGCGCGGACATTAGGGCAGCATTAAGTAGTTATTTAAAACTCGGAACAAATGTAATCGCCACAGGAATATCTACGAACGTGAGAGGGACTTAAAACAGCTTTCGCTGCATGTAGGCTAATTAAATTCTGCAGAAAGATGCTATTAATGTAGTTTGCGGTCTACGAATGCAACAACTACCCTTTCAGGCTTTGACTTTCCAGTTACAGCCATCATCACGACGATATCTTACATACAAGCTGTCTCACTCAGTCCCTGTTCCTCTCCAGTTTCCTTCCAAAGAGATATTAATTGTTTAGATCCAAAGAATATTTTGTACGTTGCTAATTATAGAGATTATAATATTGTGGACTAAGCAAAGGGAACATCACATTTATTTATTATAATATTTCCTTAAGAAATGAAAGAGGAAGCCGCCTGGTAGAATTTTGCGCTGAGCATAACTTAATCATAGCTAACACTTGGTTCAAGAATCATGAAAGAAGGTTGTATACATGGAAGAACCCTGGAGATACTAAAAGGTATCAGATGGATTATATAATGGTAAGACAGAGATTTAGGAACCCGGTTTTAAATTGTAAGACATTTCCAGGGGCAGATGTGGACTCTGACCACAATCTATTGGTTATGAACTGTAGATTAAAACTGAAGAAACTGCATGAAGGTGGGAATTTAAGGAGATGGGACCTGGATAAACTGACTAAACCAGAGATTGTAGAGAGTTTCAGGGAGAGCATAAGGGAACAATTGACAAGAGTGGGGGAAAGAAGTACAGTAGAAGAAGAATGGGTAGCTCTGAGGGATGAAGTAGTGAAGGCAGCAGAGGATCAAGTAGGTAAAAAGACGAGGGCTAGTAGAAATCCTTGGGTAACAGAAGAAATATTGAATTCATGAAAGGAAAAAACTGTAAAAAAGCAGTAAATCAAGCATGCAAAAAGGAATACAAACGGCTCAAAAATGAGATCGACAGGAAGTGCAAAATGGCTAAGCAGGGATGGCTAGAGGACAAATGTAAGGATGTAGAGGCTTATCTCACTAGAGGTAAGATAGATACTGCCTACAGGAAAATTAAAGAGACCTTTGGAGAAAGGAGAACCACTTGCATGAATATCAAGAGCTTTGATGGAAACCCAGTTCTAAGCAAAGAAGGGAAAGCAGAAAGGTGGAAGGAGTATATAGAGGGTCTATACAAGGGCGATGTACTCGAAGACAATATTATGGAAATGGAAGAGGATGTAGATGAAGATGAAATGGGAGATACGATACTGCGTGAAGAGTTTGACAGAGCACTGAAGGACCTGAGTCGAAACAAGGCCCCCGGAGTAGACAACATTCCATTAGAACTACTGACAGCATTGGGAGAGCCAGTCCTGACAAAACTCTACCATCTGGTGAGCAAGATTTATGAGACAGGCGAAATACCCTTAGACTTCAAGAAGAATATAATAAGTCCAATCCCAAAGAAAGCAGGTGTGGACAGATGTGAAAATTACCTAACTATCAGTTTAGTAAGTCACAGCTGCAAAATACTAACGCGAATTCTTTACAGACGAATGGAAAAACTGATAGAAGCCGATCTCGAGGAGGATCAGTTTGGATTCCGTAGAAATGCTGGAACACGTGAGGCAATACTGACCCTACGACATCTTAGAAGAAAGATTAAGGATAGGCAAACCTACGTTTCTAGCATTTGTAGACTTAGAGAAAGCTTTTGACAATGTTGATTGGAATACTCTCTTTCAAATTCCGAAAGTGGTAGGGGTAAAATACCGGGAGCGAAAGGCTATTTACAATTTGTACAGAAAGCAGATGGCAGTTATAAGAGTCGACGGACTTGAAAGGGAAGGAGTGATTGGGAAGGGAGTGAGACAGGGTTGTAGCCTATCCCCGATGTTATTCAATCTGTGTATTGAGCAACCAATAAAGGAAACAAAACAAAAATTCGGAGTAGGTATTAAAATCCATGGAGAAGAAATAAAAACTTTGAGGTTCGCCGATGACATTGTAATTCTGCCAGAGACAGCAAAGGATTTAGGAGAGCAGTTGAACGGAATGGACAGTGTCTTGAAAGGAGGGTATAAGATGAACATCAGCAAAAGCAAAATGAGGATAATGGAATGTAGTCGAATTGTCGGGTGATGCTGAGGGAATTAGATTAGGAAATGAGACACTTAAAGTAGTAAAGGAGTTTTGCTATTTGGGGAGCAAAATAACTGATGATGGTCGAAGTAGAGAGGATAAAAAATGTAGACTGGCAATGGCAAGGAAAGCGTTTCTGAAGAAGAAAAATTTGTTAACATCGAGTATAAATTTAAATGTCTGGAAGCCGTTTGTGAAAGTATTTGTATGGAGTGTAGTCATGTATGGAAGTGAAACGTGGACGATAAATAATTTAGACAAAAAAAATGAATAGAAGCTTTTGAAATGTGGTGCTACAGAACAATGCTGAAGATTAGATGGGTAGATCACATAACTAATAAGGAGGTATTGAATAGAATTGGGGAGAAGAAGAGCTTGTGGCACAACTTGACTAGAAGAAGGGATCGGTTGGTAGGACATGTTCTGAGACATCGAGGGATCCCCAATTTAGTATTGGAGGGCAGCGTGGAAGGTAAAAATCGTAGAGGGAGACCAAGAGATGAATACACTAAGCAGATTCAGAAGGATGTAGGCTGCAGTAGGTACTGGGAGATGAGGCTTGCACAGGATAGAGTAGCATGGAGAGCTGCATCAAACCAGTCTCAGGACTGAACACAACAACAACAAAAACAACAACAATATTTCCTTCGACCGAATTAGGCAATCTTTCGGTCTAAAATGGGCATCAGAAGATTATAGTGTCATTATGATATGTGGTACTGCACGTGGAAAATTGTTGAGTGCGGATGAGTCATGGGAAAAGCGCAGGTGAGTATCGTAACTGAAATAATTATTACTAAGATGGTATTCGCTTTCCGTGCAAAATTTCTTTCGCAGAATCTTGATTGTGACGGATCCATCGTATTGCGACGTTCGTCTAATGAGTCTCTGCTACGACAAGAGCTGAGTGGTTAGCGTGACTGATTGCCGTCCTACGGGCATGGGTTCGATTCCCGGCTGGGTCGGAGATTTTCTCCGCTCAGGGACAGGGCAGAACAAGATGTCGATCAGGTTCACTCAAAATTGTAGTTTATTGTAATTTAGTAACACCTTTAAACCAAAATGGCACACAGCCGAATCTTTAGAACTAAGAGTTTCAAAAAGCCAATTAATTCACGGCTGAGGGACTCCAAACAAGAATGCTTAAAGGCCAACAAAATAGAAATGAAGTTAGAGTAGCAAATAAAATAATTAAAATATATACGGGATCACAGTTAGACTGGAAAGCCTTAACGCAAAAGTAGATAGAATAAACATATGCAAGGTGCAAAACAAGCGGCTGAGGGCCACAATTAAATTTGAAATTTTTAAAATATATTACCATAATCTTTTAAGGCAGAAGGCCGCAATGTTTTTGTTTAAAGGGTAATTTCAAGAAAAAGGTTTTAAGCGTCTTAACGCCCACATTTGATTTTCCAAAATTCAAATAAATATCTAAAGTCCAGTAAAAACAAGAATTTTGAATCGTTGGCTATGATATATTATAGACAATTAAACACTGGTGAGAAGGACAGTAAAGGAAACGGCACTCAGAAGCCTGCAGGGATGTCGGTCTGCCCTCGTTCAGTTAGGTGAGACAGGTGGTGAGCCCAGCTACACTTGATCCGTCAGAAATCAACCAGGGTAGAGCCACGGACCGACCGACACAACGACTTGCTTGCCACCAATCATTACATGAGAACTCAAACACGAAAGGTGACTAATGTTATTGTCCACAAAGAAATATGTATTAGCTACCATGTAGGACAGCAACAACATGTGAGGAAAGGACACTGCCTGAAATTACGTTAGTGGCCAGGGCAGATAACCGGAACACTAACGGCCACTAGGCAGAAAATTCCACTGGTGCACTCGAATTGTAGTCAACCAAAATAGTTAATTGCACCGCATGGCGGCTAAGTTTCAGCAATAGAAACACTCTGTGTTGCTCACAGGAAATCCTCCCCAACAGCAAACCACCGAAACGAACAACCACAACAGGAATGGACGTGGCTTGGATAGTTGAAACCACTATTCAACCTTGACGACCTGGGTCGGTGAGCCACGAAGCTCGTAGAGATCGGACAGCTCCACACACGCTCCGACACAGTGCAGGGGCTGCCAGCGGAACCAGCCGACTGCACCGCACGGACATCCTCCCTGGTCCGCACCAACAGACCGACTTCTCTCAGAACGCCTCCAACATCTAAAACTGTCATCAGTGGAAAGAACGCAAACTACACACGCAACCTGACAAATACATGCACGAAGACCTGAACGATACCCAACACTAACTAAGCACACACGAAGACAAATCGGGAGTCGATGCACACACACACAGCCGACGCATGAAGGAACGGCGAGTACAAACGCGTCGCCCTGTAGGACGACCGACAGAAAGGTCCACCGAGACCGTGGCCCGGCTCAAGCGATGTGTGGCGGCAATGGTCGGGCGAGCCACGTCGACGCAGACCTCACTGTTCCAACCCGACTGCACTAGTGCCGCGTTACAACTCCACGACTGGCAAGTCCGGACTACGCTCCAGACGCGTTCCAACTGACTAGCCGCCCGAACTCGCAACCCGAACTGCTTACGACAGACAACCACCGGGAAGTAATAGCAGTCAAGCAAAGATACTACGAAAGGAGATATATCGATACGCGCTGCTAACGCCGCGCACTGTCAGGCAAAGCAGCAACTCAGTGACAGTAGTAAGTAGTCTAAATCAACGTAGTGAGGTATAAGTACGTTAAAAACAGGGTGTAAAATACATAGTGGCGGGAACATGAGCCACGCACAGCTCAGAAAGATGTGCAAGATTGGGTGTGACACGTACATTGTGGCGTCGGGCAGAATTGTGGTGGAATTTGGCCCCCATGTGACTACATTAGCGCACCTTACACTTGGCATGAAGTTCTGAGCGCTGGACGTTTTCTGCATATGTTGACACTTTGCCATTTGAAGCGATGCCGGTTCCGAAGGTAAAGTCGCATTGCACAACTCCTTTGCGTCATTACAAAGATATGATAAAGGAATGTTGTAAGCACCGTTGAGCCAAATTTTGAAATTCTGTATCGCAGTGGTAGACAGTTATGGGCTTTCGGAAAAGTGGCCTATTAATTGTGTTGCGCAATGTCTTACATGCCCATTAGATATAGGATTTTAAAACATGGACCTTGAGAAGTAGAATCAACAGCAGAATTCACGCAGCTGAGACGAAGTTTGTTTGTAACGTGATCGGGAAGACACCAGGGGATAGGATCTGAAATGAGGAAATATAAAAAAACAGGCTCAGGTTGTAAGACTACAAAGAAAATATTGACGCAAAGGCTGAGGTGATATAGATATATGTGATGCATGGATGCTAACATGTTCCGAAAACAAATGTATGATTTGAAACTCAGAGATAAGAGACCAAGGAGAAGACCAAGATTTAGGTACAAGAACGTGCTGAAAGTTGACATCGAGTGGAGAGAGGGCATAACTGGGACAACGTCGAAGAGGGGGAAAAGTTTAAGGACCGTAACTGCTGGACTAGTCTCGTTTCTCGAGTCATCCAATAATATGGAACGACGCCGGTGAAGATCATCATACGGTACTGCCGTGGATACACAAATATCACTGTTTTCACTCACTTTCCGTAGTTTGCCCACGAGGCGCCCCCAGACCAGACTGACTTACTCCCACCCTGCAAATCGGCAGATGTCAGAACCATACCTATCTCGGATGATGGTACATCCAGCTGCAATGTTGGAGGAGGGGGGAGGAATCCAATCAGACAGGAATGAGTGAGAGCCAAGTTGATCTGTAGTAACCGATATCGATATTTAAAAATTGCATCACCCTCAAGGACGTCATTTGATTGACAAGTATTGTGACAGGTTGTTCACCATTTGGAGTGTGTGATAGCAAATTCAGACTATATGAAACACACGTCACAGTAGAGTGTGCCCAATCATTCGCATCAGTACACAGTGCAACGCTCTCTGGTGCCAACGCACGTGTGTATTCTTGCACGCAAACAATCTTAAAGGTGCCGAATAATAGTCTCCGACATATTACTCCAAGCGTCTTGCGCCTGTTGTCCAATTGGGCAATGATTCTTGCAGGCTCTGGAGAAATAGAAAGTTCCCGCTTCATCGTGTCCAGCTGCCGAGAGACCTGATGCCCTTGCTGGACAGGGCAGTTGTACGTTGCGCGGTAATAAAGTATGTGGAATGTCGTGGGTACTTGTTACTTTATCCTGCAGAAACAGTAAATGGGACCGCCAGATGTAACTGATGGTCCTGACACCATGAAGCCTGTAATGGGACTGTGTGTCTTGGGCAACTGCACTCTGTAACAGGCAACTCACCAGGTCTCGCTACACTCGTGCACGCTTATCACTCGTGTACAGAGCCTACTCTCACCAGTGAAGGCAACACAGCGCAGCGGCTTTCCACTCTCTGGTCGACACTGTCACGACAGCAAGATAGCCGTTTCTCAGTGATCCCTGATGACACAGCAGGCGCAACATGTGCCCGGATCTCCTCCAGGTGTCATGTTTGGTCGGCCACCACTGCTCGCGCAATGCGTCGATCTTATCTTGAGTCTGTATTACGCACAGGTCCCGAACCTGGTCTACAGGTGTGCGAATGTCCCACAGACCATAGTTTCAATCCACGATACATTTTGCCCAACATGTGCAGCAATCCGTCGATACCTCCATCCAGATTCCTGCTTACACACAATGTGACCCACTGAAAACGGCTGAAGCTGTTCAACAGAACAACGTACACGTCGGCGGGGAATGGATCCTAGAAGGAATGTTGGAAACACTATTCATCCCTAAACTCGCCAATGACAAATGAATAACTAATACTACAACAAATAAATCACTAGTTCTACCTCTGTATGAACATACACTGATCAGCCAGAGCATCATGACCACGTAGCTAATAGCCGGCATGTGCAATCTTAGCACAGATAACAGCGGCCACGAGTCGTGGCATGAAAGCAGTGAGGCCTCGGTAGGTCGCTGGAGCGAGTTGGCACCACTTCCGCACACAAGAGTCACGTAATTACCGTACATTATGGGGATGGGTGCGATGAGCTCTGACGTCATATTCAATCACATCCGAGATGTGTTCGATCGGGGTCATGTCTGGCGAGCCACTGTGGTCCTCGAACCACTCCATCATACTCCTGGCCTTGTGACATGTTGAAAAATGCCACTGCCGTCGGGAAAACATGATACTCATTAAGGGGTGCAAGTGGTACGCAACCAGTGTACGATACTCTTTGACCACTGCACCCATTGATGCCCATGTGTACGTTCTCCAGACCATAATGGAGCCACCACCAGTTTGTCTCTGTCCCGCTGTACAGGTGTCCAGGAGCTGTTCTCTGGGAAGGAGTCTGACTCGTTCCGTTCAATCGTCATGTTGAAAGAGGTGTCGGGATTGATCAGACCGTGCAACGCTCTGCCACTGCGCCAAACTCCGGTGCCGGTGGTCACGTGCCCATTTCATTCGTAGCAGCCGATGTCGTGGTGTTGACGTTGAGACGTGCACGGGTCGTCTACTGTGGAGGCCCGTCGTTAGTAGTGTTCGGTGCACTGTGTGGTCACACACACTTGCTAGTTCCGCCATAGTCCGCTACCTGTCCTGTTTTACCAGTTTGCCCAGCCTACGGCGTCTGACATCTGTAATGACGGATGGCCGTCCAACCCTACGACGTCTGGATGTGGCTCAACTTGCTTTCGCCGTGACCTGAAGACACTCGCAGTTTCAGAAATGCTCGTGCCTAGCCCCCAGGCCATCACAATGCGTCCTCGGTCAAACTCAGATAGATATGCGCCTTCCCCATTCTAGAGAGTGGCAGCACGGACACTGATACTACGTGCACCGCGTCTGACCTGGAGCCATTCCTCGTCAGGTGACGTTTCTGTCGCCTGGACGCTTTATATCGACAGCAGGTCGGTGGTCACGATCAGTGTATTATATCTTGACGCAGCTGAACACAGTCTTTGAGGGCGTCGCAGTTTCTTGCCAGCTGTGTATGTGCTTCTGGAACCTTCTGTCGGAGTGGATCTGTATGTAACAGTAAATCGCAGTAACATGTAGCTCTACGTTATGCATAGGACTTGATGAATGGGCAACATAGACTGTCGCGCGCTTGCACGAACGACTTCAGTAGCGCTCCGCCTCGGATGTCGACTAGAATTATTGCGTGCTAAAAGCTGTAGCTGGTTCCTGGCGAGGAGGAGAAATTTTCGGCTCGACCAGATTACACTGGGCAACGACAGACCCAGAATAGAGACGCCGGCCAGACGCGTTCGAGGCGCGCCGTTCGGCAATTATTAATGGTAATGCGGAGCTTGACGGCGCCGCCCTCTGGAATCGATAGCCGCCCAGCTGGACGCGGCTGGACTGGCTGGACTCGCCCGGAGTGGACTGGGGCGGGCTGTCGCGCCAGCACGCCACCGCTGCAAATAGAGCAGCGGCCTCGCAGCTCCGCGCCGCGCCGCGCCGGGAAGACGGCGCGGCTGCCCGGCTGCAGAGCCGCTCGTGAATCTGCAGAGAGGGCGCCGGCGGTCTGGCTCCAGGGCTCCACGTCACGTTGATATCAAAGCTATAACGGGAAACAGCGCCTCTAACTTTCATTACGGCATCGTTTCGGCTAGGAACTGAGTCACCAAGTCCGTCAGACAAACATCCTTTTTCTATATGTAACATAATTCTACCTAGTGAAATAGTCATTGCCGGAAGGCAGTAAAATAAAATACAGAAGTCAAAATAAATGTTGTAATCTGGTTTATTGTCAGTAGTGGACGTAAAAAGTAATAAAAATTATTTTGTTCCGTCACGTACAAGAATACAAAAACCAACTTGAGAAACACAAACAAAAATATAAAAGAAAAACCTTACAAAAGATTCTACTGCAAACGCTGCTGTTTCTTCGCCGTCATTTTGCATAACACGTTGTTTATGAACAAATTGGCCCACCTCTTAGAGACACATATGAATGTGCTAAAACATTTTTCATACCAAATTGTACAGATAAACTGTGGTATATTGTTCGATTGCTTTATAATGACATTGTGATGCCCTATAAGATATCTGATTGGACAGAGGGATTGTGTACAGGTCACTAGCGTGGCCCATGCATTCTCAATACAGCTGAGATCTGGAGAATATGTAAGTCATTCCATCTGACTGTTTCTGTTCTCCACTAAGACGATATTCACACTGTCGTGATGATCTAGGCACGCATGAATGTCTCTCCAATATGTTCAGAAAATGAAGCGACAATGTGAACAGAATATCATACCGACACTTAACACCAATTGCTCCCTCCGTCCATGTACTTGCACAAGGGTTGTTCTGTGGCCGTACAAGATCCCATCCCACAACATGACTGAGTCGCCCTCGTAAGTGTTTGATACAGTTGGGATGTAAATGTTCTCCTCGGTGCTCCACACACGAATATCAGCACCTGCTCATGGAGTATATTTCATATCGTTTATGTTGACACCTTCACTCCTACAACTAGCTGTTTGGAGCTTTTACCGTAAACATGTAGCATGTTGTAGAGGTTTTCTGCTTACAGTTACACGGAGATATCGGTCTTGCACATCCACTGTTTTTCTTCCACGCTGCTTCTGTGACAATCCTCAACTCATCCTGTAGTTAGAAACTTTTACCAGATTCTAGAGACGTCACACTGACTCACAGTGACATTCGCTGCAATGCCCCCGTCTCATTCCTTGCTCCATTGCAGTGATTATACGGACGGAACCTCTGATAGTATGTTACCGTTGTCTGAACCATCCTGAAGCAACACAACCCTCATAATCACACTCAGCACAAGTACTGAAATGTTACCAAGTGAAAGAGTTGCCGTAGACTGCACATACTCTCCCCTCACGTTTGAAATATGGACTGTTTCCTCTAGACTTACAGCTCAAACAAACCAGTCTATTTATATAATAACGTATTTCTAGATCACAACGTTCAATTTTAAATTTTCGACAGTATGCAGCATTGATTGTGACCACTTTAAGGTGTCCACAAGATGCTGGAGATATTCCACGTTTTCTATCACTGTCGACGGTGGAAACGTACGTATTTACGGCAGAAACCAAGAATGTCATAGATTTACCTGCTCCACCAGAGTGACGATGTCACATGCTGGGTGTTGTGTGATGTCCTTAGGTTAGTTACGTTTAAGTAGTTCTAAGTTATAGGGGACTAATGACCATAGATGTTAAGTCCCATAGCGCTCAGAGCCATTTGAACCATTTGATGTCACATGCCATGGAAATCAAAAGTTTAGCTGCCCTACTACAGTTTCGATTTCAGAGACCGTGGACATCATAGTCATAGGTTTAGCTGCTTGACCACAGTATAGATTTCAGAGACAAAGAACAGCATACATTTGCTTACCAACTACAAATTCGACGTCAGAGATAGACGCCACAGGTTTAGCTAAATCACCTCAGTACCAAAGTCAAAAACCATGGACATCAAAGGTTTAGCTGCTCCAACACAGTATCGAGTTCAGTGATCGTAAACATCGTAGGTTTAGCTGCTCCACCGCAAATAGAGGTGACTGTGCCACGTGGTGGCCGACCTCACAAGTCTATCGACTTGGACACTGGAAAGAATACAACACAGTACAATATAATACAATACAATACAGTGATGAGTGAAAAGTTTATGACCATCTGCTTAACTGTATGTTCGCCCTCCAGAACACTATACAGCAGAGATTCTGTATGGAATGGATTTGATAAGCCTTTGATAGGTTTACGGAGGTATGTGAAACCAAGTATTTACGTATAGGTCACGCTATCCCCGTACGTTACTGGATGGTGGTTGTTGGTGCGGAACTAGTGACCGATGAACCCAGATATGCTCCATCAGGTTCAGACCAGACGAATTTGCTGGTCAAGATATCAAGGTAAGATCGGTACCACGCTGCTAAAAGCACTTAACACGATTCTAGTCTTGTGACATGAACAGTTATCCAGGCACAAAATGTCATCGTCACCGGGCAAGACATCAACCATTAAGTGATGCGGTGGTCCACAGTAATGTTCAGGTAGGCCACAGCTGTTACAATTACTTCGATTACTGCCACAGGTTCCGTGCAAGGCGGGTGTGCCCCGTATCTTAATATCGCCCCAATGGCTCTGTCTAGGGCGGATACATGTTTTGAGCAGCTCGTTCACCTAGGTAACGGTCTATCCGGACTGGACCATCGACTTGGCCGGCAGCGGTGGTCTCGCGGTTCTAGGCGCTCAGTCCGGAGCCGCGCGACTGCTACCGTCGCAGGTTCGAATCCTGCCTCGGGCATGGATGTGTGTGATAGGTTAGTTAGGTTTAAGTAGTTCTAAGTTCTAGGTGACTGATGACCTGAGATGTTAAGTCCCATAGTGCTCACAGCCATTTCAACCATTTGAACCATCGACTTGGCGTCACAAGAAACGTAGTTAATCCGACAAGGCGATAAGTTCCCATTGATATACGGCCCAGTCTGTATGATCCCAAGCAGACTGCAATCGTAACTGATGATGCTTATACTAGTTTCCATTACGAAACTTTCTCTTAAAACCTTGCAGAAAATCCAAAGAGATTCTGCTCGTACGTAAAATAAGCTAGTGGCGAGACACAATCAGTGCTTTTTCTGAAAGTGGTTCAAATGGCTCTTAGCACTATGGGACTTAACATCTGAGGTCATCAGTCCCCTAGAACTTAGAACTACTTTAACCTAACCAACCTAAGGAGATCACACACATCCATCCCCGAGGCAGGATTCGAACCTGCGACCGTAGCGGTCGCGCGGTTTCAGACTGTAGCGCCTAGAACCGCTCGGCCACCCCGGCCGGCTCAGTGCCTTCTCTGCGCGATATCAATGGAAATACTATCGATGACAGTGCCATTAAAGCAGAGCTACTAAACACGGTTTTTGGAAATACCTTCACCAAGGAAGGCGAACTAAATATTCTTTAATTAGAATCAAGAACATCTGCCAACATAAGCAATTTAAAAGTAAATATCCTCGGAGAAGTGAAGCAACTTAAATTACTTAATAAAAGCAAGTCCTCTGGTCCAAACTGTGTACTAATTAGGTTTCTTTCAGAGTATCCTAATGCAATAGCCCCATACTAACAGTCCCGTACAACCGCTCGTTCGACAAAAGAGCCGTACCAAAACTCTGGAAAGTTGCACAAATCACGCCAATATCCAAGACAGGAAGTAGGACTAATGGACTAATTACAGGCCGACATCATTAACGTCGATACGCAGGAGAGTTCTGGAACATATATAGTGTTCGAACATTGCGAATTATCTCGAAGAGAACAGTCGATTGACATACAGTCAACAGGGATTTAGAAGACACCGTCTTGTGATACACAACTAGTTCTTTACTCACGCGATTTATTTTGTGCTGTCGATAAGGAATTTCAAATTTATTACGTATGTCTAGATTTACAGACGGTTTTTGACATTGTACCTCTCAAGCGGCTTGTAATCAAAATGCGTGCTTATGGATTATCGCCTGTTATGCGACTGAACTCGTGATTTCCTGTCAGAGAGGTCACAGTTCGTATAATCGACCAAAAGTTATCGAGTAAAACAGAATTGATTTACAGGGTTCCCCAAGCTAATGTTATAGGCCCTCTGCTGTTCGTTATCTACATATACGACTTAGGAGATAATCTTAGCAGCCGTCTTGTTTGCAGATGATGCTGTCGTTTATCGTTTAGTGAAGATCAAAACAAATCGGAAAAGAATTTAGATAACACATCTGTGTGGTGCGAAAATTGGCAATGACCCTAAATAATGAAAAGTCTCAAGTCGTTCACGTGAGCGCCGAAAGGAATCAGTTAAATTTCGGTTACACAAAAAATAAATTCAACTAAATACCTAGAAATTACAATTACAAACAATTTAAATTGGAAAGAACAGATAAAAAATGTTGTGGGGAAGGCGAACCAAAGACTGCGATTTATTAGCAGAACAGCTAGAAGGGGCAACAGAGCTGCTAAACGGACTGCCTATGCTACGCCTCTCCGTCCTCTTTTGGAGGACTTCTGCGCGGTGTGCGATCCTTACCAGATCAAATAAACAGAGTAGTTCGAGAAAGCTCAAGCACCTTCTGTATTATCGAGAATTAGGGGAAAGAGTGCCACGGAACATGGTACAGGATTTGGGATGCACACCTTTAAAACAAAAGTGTGTCTCGTTGCGACGAGCTCTTTTCACGAAATTTCAATGACTAATTTTCTTCTCCGAATGAGAAAATATTTTTTTGACACCGACCTACACAGGAAGAAACGATCATCAGAATAAGATAAGGGAAATCAGAGCTCAAACGGGAAAATGTAGGTGTTCGTTCTTTCCGCGCGCTGTTAGTGCGGAATAATAGAGAATTATTGCGAAGATGGTTCGATGAACCCTCTGCCAGGCTCTTAAGTGTGACTTGCAGTGTCCTTGTAGATACCTATGTAGATGTCGCTGGGTCAGTGTGGGAACACGTTGGGGTCGTCTGCTGAAGGGCACCATATTCAAAAATGTGCATTGACCTGTGTGCTACAAAAATCTTGTGCCTGTACCATCGCTGTATTCTGTGATCAGACCTGCCAAATATCGCCGCCGGACACTCCACCGGACTAAGAGTCTGTAGCGCAGCGTGGGCGTCGAAGACGTTGCCGCTTACCTGCTCGCACTGGGTCATGAGAACGTGGCCCTTTCTGTACAGCCTGACGCGCAGCCAACACTACCACTGGGCATCCAGCATCCCACTGGCCATTGGTCTTCGGTCGTGACGTTTTGGCTCATAAGTGTGTCAACAATCGCAGAACTGGAGGAAGGCTGTTTGAGAAGCCCAATGGCTCTGAGCACTATGGGACTCAACATCTGAGGCCATCAGCCCCCTAGAACATACTACTTAAACCTAACTAACCTAAGGACGTCACACACATCCGTCCCCGAGGCAGTATTCCAACTTGCGACCGTAGCAGTCGCGCGGTTCCAAACTGAAGCGTCTAGAACCGCTCGGCCACTCCGGCTGGCCTCGGGCAGCCACCTGGGGCAGCTTATCGCGGGGATACACTGCGCCGTACTCCTCTCACTACCTCTCAGACTGCAACATCGGTCTGTTCAGCTGAACCTCGCCGAAGCCGCCGTCCCGCCATCTTGAAAACACACGAGATTTTGTCAGTTCTGTTCGACAACAGCTGTACCTATGCCACCGTCGCTAATGTCATGTGGAGCAATCTGAACTTGCTCAGATTTTTATCAGGCGTCCCTGATTGGTATCCTGAGTTAGACGTTCAGCTTCTGGGGCTTAAATTAACAAGACACTTGTATAATTTAATCTATTCTGCCCACAGTTGTCTAGTGATGAAGTTGTATTATTTGATGACCCACAAATACAACTGTAAAAGAATTTTTGAAATTTCTTATTTAAATACTTTCTTTATTTTTCTCTAGCCACACGACATTTCATTTCATTTGCAGTCAATTGTAGCACCATATCCAGATGCTGTCACTTATTGGCTATTAGATCCCGTAGAGCTACGAAATCGCTGTGATGGCTGATGATGGATGTTGTGTTTCACCCACAGTTACAAATAATCACAGACATTTCGCTTTGGGGCTTAGCGCTGGGTGATTCCACTGGCCATTTGAAGTGCGATAGGGTACCTGCATCCTAAACTACGATTTTTAGACGAAACTACAATCGTTCGACCATAACTACGGGTTCTTTGATTCCTCTGAGTGATGGCCCTTCGTAATTACAACATGTGAAATAATAGTTGACTTAAATATATGAATCAATAAAAAGATTTACTTGATGTAATACAGTCCTTCGCCACAGTAGTGGTTGATAATTTACAACTGTCACTGGTTAATAAAGCATCACTTGACGCATAGCATTATAACGCTGTCTTGAAGTACAATGTTCAGTATTTACTAGACTGCATTTGCGTCTGTGAGTTCGAACCACTCTTCAGTGCTAGTCGACTATGTTGACTGCTCGAGCAGAGGTGATGGACTGGCTCAGAGAGCACCGCTGTGTTGCGAGTGGGCGCGCCTCTTCCTTAGCCTCTGCTATTCGTCGTTGCGAACTGCAGCCAGACATCACTACTGTCTCTGGTATCAACTCTCATTGCCCATTTCCGTGTGGCGCTACGATCTTTGGAAAATACCACGCAATCAAAGCAGGAACGTCTGTGAACACGGATTTTGTTATCTTTGAAGACGTTAGTGTCTCCAGCTTACACCTTGTTAAGAGGTAGAAGAAAGGGCAACACTTAACCCCCGAGAACGTTGAAGTATACATCCTGGTTGACGTCCACGATAACCTCGCACGAGGATAAGTCGTGACAATCCTCCACTGAACTACTGTCCAGTTTGTGTGTGTTCTCGACCATTGAACGCACACAACATTATATGATCAATGGCATTTTGCGATTTACTCCACTCAGAAAGTTCACTGGATGCAATTCCGTTCGCAGTATTCGATCATAAACTTACTGAGGTGGACTTGTGCTCATTTACAGCATCTGTTTCTGTCGGATTTGAAAGTGACAGTCGTCTCTGTTTGCTGCGGGCAAGGTACGTCTTACGACCACTGTCCTTATCTCGTGTGCGACGGCTGCGAGAGCGATACCATTGATTCACTGCTAATGTCCTTGGACGGACCGCGTTCAACACCAACAAATCGAGCAACTTCATTCCGGTATGGACGTCGGCGCGTCCAAACACAAGAGCTCCTTGTGGCCGCTCCGTCACGTTTCCATGTCGACCCATCCTAATGCGCTGATGGAATACAAGCCACTGGCAGGTGAACCTCTTATTTTCCATGACTTACTTCAACCGTTGAGGGGTCACGTGACTAATTTGTACCAGTTGTAACCCATCTACAGTGCTCTAAAGCGGCTAGTGTGATGTTTTAAGGGGGTCATTCATATTTGGCAGGGTGAGCTTATTTCGATCTTCATGCGACTTATAGAAAAGGTCATAGAAAGAAGATTGCGGAAAATTCGAGGACACCAATTACAGGAACAACAGCATGGGTTGAGAAGTAATAGGGAAACAATAGATCTCATTTTCTCCCTCCGTCAGTTAATGGAGAAATATTGGGAAAAAGGAAAGGACTTAATAGTAGTATTCGTGGATTTAGAAAAAGCACATAAAAGTGTACCAACGGATAAAATATGAGAATGCTTGAGAAAACAAAATCTTTCTGAAAAACTCCAGATGCTGTACGATGGTTGTGAGAGCAGTGTACAAGTAGGAGCTGGAAAATCAAAACGGTTTAGGACAAAGAGAGGTGTTCAGCAAGGCAGTTCGCTCTCCACCTTACTCTTCATTACACTTCATGAAAGAAATCAAGGAAGAAGAAAATTAAGATCTCAACGCGTTTGTTTTTGCTGGTGACATCGCCATTTGGGGGAGACGGAAACGGAAGTTCAGAGGAGACTAGATTACTGCAACAAAAAATTTAAAAAGTTCAAGTTAACTGTGAGTAGGAACAAGACAGTGACAATGAAGATCAGGGGGACACCTACATCTTGTCACATCACACTGGAAGAGGAGAAGGTTGAATGTGCGAAAAGCTTCAGTTATCTGGGTGGCATCATATCACGCGATGGAAGTTCCAAACTAGAAGTCTTAAACAGAATAATGAAAGGATCTAGCTTCTTCCACCAAGTACGAAATCTAATCTTAGACAAGGAAGTCCCTCAAAGAGCCAAACAGACGATGTATAAGCCGGCCGAAGTGGCCGTGCGGTTAAAGGCGCTGCAGTCTGGAACCGCAAGACCGCTCCGGTCGCAGGTTCGAATCCTGCCTCGGGCATGGATGTTTGTGATGTTCTTAGGTTAGTTAGGTTTAACTAGTTCTAAGTTCTAGGGGACTAATGACCTCAGCAGTTGAGTCCCATAGTGCTCAGAGCCATTTGAACCATTTTTAGACGATGTATAAAACTTGTCTCCTGCCAATCATGATGTATAGTTTAGAGGCATGTGAAATAAATAAGAGAGAAGAGAGTCAAATACAACCATGTGAAATGAAGTTCCTTAGGTCAGCTCTACAAAAAACTAGGAGAGACAGAGTCAGGATTGATGGAATGATTATGTAAGGAGAGACCTGCAGGTGACTTTGACTACAGAGGAAAGAATGAGTGCTTTGAGATTGAAGTGAATGCACCCGACTCGAACTCCACGCCAGTATTTGAAGATGGAGGTACCAGAAAGAAGACCGACTGGGCGCCCTACAAAGATATGGACAGAGGAAGTTAAGAAAGATCTCAAGAGGAGTAACATGGGATGAAGTGGAGAGGGAAAAGCTATAACAAGACAGAAACCAAGGGAGGCATATCGTATACAAGGCTCGCTGGAAGGAAATCCTGATGATGATGATGCGACTTAGTATAAACTTATTATAAACATAATTTTGTTCGATGTGATTTTAGAGAATATCGTCCACCAAATATGTTTCAAGAATAGCAGGAAACACCCAACTGTGATCCTTGTCCTGGCAGTGGAAAGAAAAGGGACAGATAGAACGCTTTATCATTAACGTTACTATAATTTGTAATTTTCTGTCTGACTTGCCGACGTGTCCCACATACGAGTAGCCTCTCTCTCCCCCCCCCCCCCCTCTCTCTCTCTCTATTTCTCTGTCTCCCCTTCTCTCCCTTTATTGTCGCAAAAGACATCCAGTCATCCAGTTCCACGATAGGATAAATGTAAAATATCCCAGATACAGTGGCTTTGACTCGTTTCCCCAGCGCTCACAACGTCGATCTGCGTCGTCCCTAACCCACGAAAGTACGGCTCATTTCCATCAAGTAGTATCTACAAAAAGATATAACTCCATGTTACAAATGTATGGTTTGAAATTGAGTGTATCATATTTCATGTACACAACAGGAAACATCGGAGCCCTGTCAAACACGAAAATAGTTTCAGAAAGGCATTTCATTTGAAAGGGACGCCAACAAGTGTATCATTGGGTATATAATTCAATAAAGGCACTGAAAAATTAAAAGGAACTGTATTTTTGAAATATTCTCGAGGCTCCAGACACGTGAAGTGTTTAAATTTCCATGGGCCTTCGATCAAATACTCTTCGGTCATTCAAAGTCTGATTGCCGTAAAGTCGATGCCCTCGTCCGTAAATATCCATCCTATCGGCTGTGACGTTACTGTTGTTCAGTACAAGTATACTAAACCAATGATCTTTGCCTCTAATGCTAAAGATGATTTCGTTAATACATAAAGCCTCAATAATACGCTTTATTATAAACAAATTGTAAGTTATTACATTATGACGCAATTATGCACACAACTGAATGTAAATCAATATGTGTGCGCACCTAGAAATTTGCTATCATTCTTATGTTGCCCTTATGGAAGTAAGAATTGTCATATCAGAATCCAAAGGGTATGGAGAACTTTTAGACTTGAGATTGGCGCTTAAGTATTTATGAGAAGTGTTTATATTGCGAGTTTGTGGCTGTACTACATAATTCAGTACTTTGGGCCAAGAAAGTATACCAGTAGTTGATTATGTGAGGTGATAACTGTGCCAAGCAACAACGTTTTCTGTTAACTGAGTTTTTCTGTCGATTTACTTCAATTTTGCCGAGTGTTTTCATGGCCTGACTTAACTACTTGTAACCCTGGAGAACATTTCTAGTTCCTTAATCTGGAAAAAGGAAAAGGGAGTAAGTAGATGATCTCAATCACCTTCGTGTTTTTGCTGACACTGTACTGTCAGTTCAGATGAATTCCAACATCTAACAGAAGGTTTAAACATACGTGAAAAATCAGTTGTAGTAATACAAAAATGTTGTTTACCGATAATAAGGAAAAGAAAATTCTACAAATTCACAATGAAGTCACATAATCATTCTATGCATTGTTGTACTGAGAGCAGCTGTAAACAACAATTGAATATATAGGGAAATAACTACACAGAAAATTAAATATGGCTTGGAATGATTTTGGTACACTAAGCAAGAATTACATTATGCCAGAAAATGAAAATTTAAATCAGAACATACTATCAGTTTTTACTTATGCCAGAGGGAAATGGATTTCTAATGAGAGAGCTATTTAAAAGCTGTAGCACATCAAGCATTGAAGTCGTGGAGAGACACGTTAGCAAGCAAATGAGTTGGAACAGAAGCCAGAAATCGAAGACATAATTTGAGAGAACTTCTGCGTGACGAAAGATATAGTTCGTTTATTTTTGCTTTAAGCAAATATACTTCAGCATTTTCTGTGCTTACTACAATAATTATGTCTTTGTTATTATTATATCTTTACATTGTTATGAGATGGTAACATTTTGTATAGGTTACACGAATTTTCACCTCCACAAGAAGTTATCGTGCCGTAATGGCTGTCAGACAAAACAAAATGGTTAACGTATAATTAATCTCCATTTTGGCCAACATTCCAAGCATCGGAATAACGTTAACTTTCTTGTCCAGTGTAAAATAAAAGTTAATACTTAATTTGTACTTTGAGGTGAGTGTACTTCGACATTAACTGACAAAAAAATCTGTTTCTAATGTAATAAATACACACGGACAAATCGAAAGTAACCGACCAGCCATGTCTGGATAGCAGATTCATTGCCTTAACCGCCAAGCAGAACGGTCAGGCTGCCTCGTTCAGAATACATCATACTGCAGAAGAAGTGGATTTCATGCAAGCTCCATTTCGTCCTGGAACTGAATAAGAAACTGGTCGTACCTAAGTCGTTAAATATAGTATCGGCTCCCAGCACTGGTATTGAAAGGCTGAAATTAAATATTCATCTAATGTGCATAATGCAGAAAATGGTTGGGCAGATTGGTGTGGAACTTAGGTGATCCTTTCCTGGATATTGGTACACACAGAAATCCAACAATATGGGTCTCTTCGCAAAGGACGTAGTGTACAAAGTGTACTTGTTATCTCCGATTGTAGTGCAAGGGACCATAGTCCTAAGCTTAAGTGTGAAAGAATCATAGAAATTATTTTGCGGCAAAGACGCCGCCAGTACTATAACCGGCAACTAGCTCTCCCAAAATATCATAGTTTAAAGATTGAATGTTCGGCAAACGGCAAACTACGAACAACATAAGATTGCACTTTCTTCCACGAAAATTTCTTAGTAACGTCCATACGACGGGCATCAGGTTTTAAATCACCTGTTCTTTTCGTGAGTTTTAAAAATCTGCTGTTCTTTTTCATGTCACCTTTAACACGAGTATCATTGCCCAAGATAGTGAGAAAGTTGAAACCCCGATTTCTCACCGTTATCACCATAAGTTTCTCATCGGAAAGTACAACACATTACAGAATCATCTTGTACATTTTTCATATTGTAAACTCACGTATGAGTAAGTGCATTTCCACGGAGAGCTTCAGTATCATATAGCGAACCGTCAGTTGCTAGTGCTGTATCCAACGCTAGATTAAACTGTAACTTAATATAACCCTTCACATAACCAGAGGATTATATTGCAGCATCACTTCCGGCCAAATTAGTGTATTAGTACCATTATTTACCCTCTCCTCTCAGTAACGTCAAATAATTGTATCACTTGCCAGTTGTCGTGACACGTTGTTACTATCTGGTGTGAGGAGCTATGTGCTCTGTGTGACCTAAATCGATTTTATTTGAGCAGCAAACACTCAGTATATGTAATAGGATGCTGCCTGCGGATTATGTACGACTGACGCCACTAAATAAATAAATTAGAACAGACTAAACGCCGGCTGGTTTGGCCGTGCGGTTCTAGGCGCTTCAGTCTGGAACCGCGTGACCGCTACGGTCGCAGGTTCGAATCCTGCCTCGGGCATGGATGTGTGTGATGTCCTTAGGTTAGTTAGGTTTAAGTAGTTCTAAGTTCTAGGGGACTTATGACCACAGATGTTAAGTCCCATAGTGCTCAGAACCATTTGAACCATTTGAACAGACTGAACTCCCTACCTCTTGCTGACGGCTTTGCAAGTTTCAGAAAATCAGATAGAAACAATTTCTCAAATCTTATAAAATGATTAAAAAATGAAAATAGTTCAAATGGTTCAAATGGCTCTGAGCACTATGGGACTTAACTGCTGTGGTCATCAGTCCCCTAGAACTTAGAACTACTTAAACCTAACTAACCTAAGGACATCACACACATCCATGCCCGAGGCAGGATTCGAACCTGCGACCGTAGCGGTCACGCGGTTCCAGACTGAAGCGCCTTTAACCGCACGGCCACACCGGCCGACTGAAAATAGTCTCATAATCCCAGCTGCAAATTCAGAATTCATGAAAAATGTAAAGAAACACACAGAAATACATACAAACACAAAAAGGTAAAGAAGAACGAGTTGGAAAATTTTAATGGCGAAATTGTACAACAGAAAATACTTGAAAAGAATAGTTTAACTAACAATATGTATTGCAAGAAATTCATCACTAGAAATACAAAGCTGAAATACCACGCTACGGTTGTAAGAACAGAATGCTTAAGGATCAACTGTAGATGCAGGAATAAACATAGGTGAAAGACAGATTATTAGAAAAAATAGTGCATGTTATGAAACTAAACATGATTGGAAAATAACGGGTAATAAGTAGATCTACCAAAATAACAAATTATCAGTGGTAACGGCAAAACGAAGCTTAATTTTCTTTGGGAGCCTCTACGTAATGAAACAGAAGGGACTAACGAAAGAAATATTTAGAAAAATAGCTTAGAGATTAAGCAGGTGGGTTACGTTCTTTATTTTTATATGCGTTTCGACAAAATCACATAAGTATTTCACAAAGCTGTTATTGTTGTCAATGGTATTGTGAAACTGTCACGTGGTTGTGTCGTAACACACATGAAAGGAAGAAAACAAACTTCTGGGAAAAAGAAGTCAACAATAGCGTGGATTACATAAAGAAGATAAGAACTAGAAACATATTATAAAAGAAAGAAGTGATAGTAATTTTAAGTATGATGCAATAAATTTATATGGCTTTCAGAACCGAAAAAGTAGTAAATCAGAAACAGCATGGAGGGAGGAAGGAAAACAGAAGTAGAAATGTTCCTTCTCGTCTGCCATATCGGAGCTTCAATGACGTTGCGCGAAGTCTCATTCGTGACAGCGACTACAGTCCACACATTCTTGGCGATGTGGGTAACGCGAGGCAAATAAAGTGGCACACGGAGTTAATCATAAACGTCTACTGGCGGAGCCGGATTAATCCACTGCTCTGCTACACAATCAAAACGATTTAAATAAGGCTCGCCAGCCTCACTTTGACCCGCGAGACGGACTTAAAATAGCCACTTCTTCAATGCAAATACCAGAGTCTTGTATCAGTCAAACTACTGCCAGAAAGAACGCCGACCAATGGACTGGAATGTGTACACCACTAACAGTTCATAGACTGTCTCCAAACGCCTCATAGCAGCTTCCGCCGATAATCTGCACAACAACAAAAACTGGAATACGACTTGAAGTCAATAGGTGAAGTGTCTCAGCGCGGATGCACCCGTCCTCCCTTTGGTATGGGTGTGTGTGCTGTCCTTAGCGTAAGTAAGGTTAAGACAGATCAAGTAGTGTGTAAGCCAAAAGGAACTTACCACAAATTTCCAAATTCCTTATTGAGAGACTGTACACTTTCTCAACAGCAGAATTTGCTAAAAAACAGAGTGACCCATCCAGATTCCTGGCAGCACCTTTAGAAAATTTTCTGTAAATGGTGTCCGAAAACCGCCCATAATGGGAACTCATAAACCTTTGAGCCCCAGCCATGTACACTCCGGCCACAACGCATTGAAGAGGATTAGAGAAAGACCAGCCCATCACCTCCTGACTGGAGAAAACCTTCTTCTGGATACCGTCTCTGATGGAAACACCTGACCAGCACACGCCTGTGGCTCTGAAATGATAAGCTACAACGCTGGGAGAACATGAACGAGTAATGAAGAAAAAAAAAAAGAGAGAGAGAGACAGATGAGAGATATGAGCTCTCATGTGACCCCATTTGGACAAAAGGAAGGTAGCACTTCTTTATTACGTCGCATTCTTGTCTTTCTGTCTGTCTGCTCGGAATAAATTTTGCAATTCATTTTAAACTAACCTCCCGATAAGCAAGAGACTTGATGGCAATGAAATATTAACTAGCTTTCTTGTCGATCTTTCCGGTACAGGTGGAGATACAAGTGAAAAATATTGGTAACTCCTGAAATCTTGGCTGCCCTGTAGGACCAGCGTGTTGTGTGGATAGTACTGGAATACATCCAGGTGGTATGCAAGCAGACGGACATGGCTGAGTAGAGAGAGGGAGGAAGAGGAGACGGATTTCGCTTTCTTGTCTGCATGTCTGTCGGTTTGGTACGAATTCTGTAATTGATTTTAAACTAACTTTCCTATGAGCTAGAGACGTGAAATTTTGAACAAAGCTCAGAACTAGATGACAATGCAATATTAACCCACTTGAAACTTCCTGGCAGATTAAAACTGTATGCTAGAGCTGGACTCAAACTCGGGACCTTTGCCTTTCGTGGTAGAGCTTCTATGACGTTTGGAATGTAGGAGACGAGGGCTGGAAGAAGCTGTGAGGTCGGGTCCTGAGTCGTGCTTGGGTAGCTCAGTCGGTAGAGCACTTAGCTGCGATAGGGAAGGGTCCCGAGTTCGACTCTCGGTGCGGCAGACAAACTGCCAGAAAGTTCCATATGAGCGCACACTTCGTATCAGCGCACACTTTATTCTGCATTAACTCTTTTTTTTGTCTCATGTGTGGCGGAGGGTACTTTGTGTACCACTGTCATTTCCCTATTTTCCTGTTCCTGTCTAGAATGGTTCTCTTCTCAGTGTGGACTCCAGTCTCTCCAGTTTTTACCTTCTGGTTTCTTTCGCGAGATAAACCTAGGAGAAAAGACTCATGTGAAGGGAAACTGAAATAAACCTGGAATTTATCAGACGAGTATGTAGTAACCTCATAAAAACGTTTGAAATCGATTGAAAAATTTCACACACAAGTCTAAAAAGGAGGAGGTAATTATTTCATTAACAATAAATTTTTAATAAACCGTGTTTTTACATCTCACCAAAAAAATCTAGAATAATTTCTCCTAGCTCCATAATGATTCCCAACTGCCGCACAGATAGTTCTGGAAACGAGTGGTCGTGAACTTTACATTGCTGTTAAAACATTTGTTAGATTTACAACAAAAACGTGGGGCCCATGCAATAAATAAATGATGTGCGAACACTTCATGTCATTAATATCTATTCCGTGCGCCCGTCGTTATTCATTTTAAATCTTAAAAATATTTTCTTAGCTGTTACAAATTCACAATTACAAATTTTGTACTTGTAAGTCTGATTTAAAAAAGTTTCGTATTAAATTTTCACTCATATTTCGATAATTTTTGTTGCCGTTGAGGGATGTCACTGATGGTCTGTCATCCAGAAACAAGACGACAGCGTCACGTTACGTTCCTCTTTGCACAATGACCGAGGTCTTCTTTATGAGCAACAATAAATTGTTGTATCGTCAAATGTTCTCGATCTTCATCGGCCACCTGCAGTTGCGAGGTAACATTTACGTATGCGCGGCAGGTCGCATCGCGCTGTAGATTTGTAGCGAGCCGGAGCGAGAGGAACTGCGCGCCTCCTGGTGTCTGCGAGGGCCTGGCGGCCGCATAGCCGGCAGGTGGCGCGCGGCCATGCTGTGTACCGTAATGAGCGCAGCATTCAGGTGGCCAGACCAGGCGGGCTCGAACCGGCGAGGGCACCGTCGCTCTCTCCCACTCCCCTCTTTACCGACTCACTCGCCCTGCCGCAACACGGCATCCCACAGTTCTAGAGAAAATGTTTACTTGTGCACGGCGAGGTAATGGACCACTGCAGAGATGGATTCGTAAGAGCTACACTGAAAAGTCGAGTTGTGTAGTAAGGTAAACTACCTCTTTTGTAACATTAGGTGTGACATTATTATTAATTCAAAGTAATTAAAACTTTTATATAGGGAAATTGACAGTTTAATCTATCGAGAACTCATATCAAACTGCATGTAGAAGTTTGATAGGGACAAGCACCGCCAAGAAAAGGAAACTGATTGGAGCAATATTGAAATCATCGACAAATCACGTGAATCCGTGTGCTTCAGTCGGTGGAAAGAGTATCGTGCGACGCTGGGACGCTAAGACCGTTGAAGTGGACGGCTAAGTAGTGTCACGACACAGAACACGTGCGCCGGCTGGTGAGAGCGGCACGCGTAACAGGGAACGGCGGTGTACAAGTATTGAGATAACGATATTTTTTATAAATAGGCAAATCTACAGCGCTGCTGTTATGTGGCGATATAGCTGACACAATCATATAATCACACCACCTATAAGATCAAATCATTAGACTGTGACAGCAGCAATCGATGTTATAGGGACGTCAAAAAGAGCTAGACATAAGTACTGTTCTATAATCACCAAATATTATCGACAGTTATACATAAGAATAGAAAGAAAGGTTAACGAATTCATGTATTATGTGCAGGCAGAAAGAAAATGGCACTGTAGCCGAAATAGGCCTATCGCAGACCAGTGAAGCATTAAATACTTTAAACACAGAGATTTGTATCTCTCTACTTATAATTTGCTTGCGAGATATACAGTACATCGTATTGCGGGTCTTTGATAATACAAACTAACCTTTCTTTTCGACAAAATGTCGAGGGCGCAAGATGGTGTAACTATTTAATAAGGAAATTAATCCAAGAAATTTTATTTTAAG
Organism: Schistocerca nitens; assembly: GCF_023898315.1. NCBI lineage: Eukaryota > Metazoa > Arthropoda > Insecta > Orthoptera > Acrididae > Schistocerca > Schistocerca nitens. The sequence goes on along the minus strand of NC_064621.1, from coordinate 16,717,768 downwards.
AAAGTGGTGGATGTAGTGAAATATTCAATGGGAACGGTGTATCGTAACATTCGGCATAAACAGGTAGGAAGTAATAAGCGGTAACTCAAAAGGAATAATTGAAGGTCTATTATTTCATTATTTAATGGATCAACGACAAGAAAAAATCGTTACCTCAGGTGGAACTGTCCATTATTTGGAAGGTAATACAATGTAGATCATACCGTACACACGTGTAGCAAAGTAGTTCTTGAAACTGTTACGCGAAAACTTTGTTTCAAATTAAGGTCCCCGGAAATTTAGGGCTCAAAATTAAATCTAACGTGTCATTCTCTAACTAACATTGTTATTACAGTCAAATTTCGTCATATAAACATATATAAAATGTTATGCAAAAAACTGAAAGCTTATTACTGATCGTTAAAACGCAATGCCTTTGCTTATTACGTCTGAATAGTGCAAGGTTATTGGGCACAGAGTCATGAAACAACAGACAGCAAGTTTGCAATCCTAAAGGAAATCGACAAACTGTCTCTAGCAGTTAACACACACATGATCAAACAAGATGAGTGACTCCAATGCTCTTTATCTTCACTGAATAATAAGAGAACTGTCGTTGAGTGTTCCCACTGCGCTCAACCACAGTGAGAACAACAGGGGTACACGTGCACCAGCTTACATTTATTATTAGTGGGTGGCCTAACGATACGTTAATTGTAAGAAAGTTTAAAGTATTCTGAAACGAAAGTCAAGACTAAGATTAAAAGATATTTATTTGCTCTAGTGAATGACAAAAATCACCAATTAAGCAGACAGTAAAGTTCTATAAAACTCAAATGAAATTACAAATTAAAGCTAACACAGTGGCAACGTAACCAAATGTATGGAAGACTGTGTGGAGAAGCGCAACAAGATCTGCTCACCTGGGAAGCTCGCTAAATCAAACGATACAAGAGGAAGTAACAAACAATAACCAAATCGACCAACTCTAGGCTCGTGGCAAAATAAACAAGTAACTAGCTGCCCAGAATGTGGCTCGCAGTACTACAATTTCGAAATTTGCATTTCCCCAACTGCAGCTAGTGTGTGCAGATCAGTGCCAGATAGTGGCGTGCCCGAGAAGCGCCCAGCACGGCAGAAGAGCCCAAAGTCTTATCTCACAGTCAACAACTGCGTACTTGTTGTATATTGTACAAGGAGGGTACGACCCACTGCTATTGACAATACGAAATGAGTGAATATCGCGTATTTCATGAAAGACAGGGGAGCACGACATAAACTTGGCACTCTTTCCGTACAAGCCGCACGTTAACGAGCACGACGTTGGTGCCAGGCTGTGGCAGTGTCTCGCCCGGTGGTCGGCTCCTTCGCACCACACGCGCTGGTGGGGCGACTCACTTCGATTGGAATAACAAAGAATAGGAGTGAAAGCGAAAATTTTTCTGACCATGTCCTGGCGTCATCGCGACGTCTCGACCTTTTTATGTTTGTACAGAAAAGGCAACGACGGCATTGGCAGCACGCCACCCACTGTCCGCACCAGGGTCAGGCACCAGGCCCGGATCTAGGGAGTGGCTGGGGGTGGGGGGCAAACCACAAACCAGGACGGAAATTCATGTTCTCGAAGAAAGAAACGTAGTTTCACAAATCATCTACCATCCATCGCAGGTTGGTCTATCTGTTGTTAATATGCTTTTGAAATTTGTCCGTGTTGGTTTTTTAACATTTTTGAACACATGGGAAGCTGATTTCTGGACGAATCATAAGTTGATTTTTGAATGTGTGCATAGTGTAAGTGATGTGCTAGAAACAAACAAACTTACCCACAGATAAAAGGGGACGGGGCTCCGAGCCTAGCCGAATAAACCCGAACGGGTGAATACCATTTGCTGTCTGTTTATGTGGTCGATTGGGTGTGATAATGATATGCGTTGTTATAATGTTTAGCGAAATCCATACATTCAGCCAACAAGCGTACAAACAAACGACCGCCAGGAATAACAGATAAGAAAAATTACATATTAACTTCTCGGTGTATACAAGGAAATGAATTTTTAGCAGGGAATTTTTGCCATATCGCTATGCTACTAAGGGCCAGTTGTACAGTCCCCGGTTAGCAGCAGCTAAAGTTCTGTTCCCGGAATAGCGCGCTAAACGAGTTATACGAACATTTCATAACGCCTAAGCGGAGAATAAACGCAGGATAACTGAACCGGTGATTGTGGCAGTGTTAAGTGAAGTTAACTGGAGAATAAATTTTGACAACGGCAAGAATAATTACAGTATTAGTGATTGTTTGTTAGAAAGGAAGGAGAAGAAACGGGGACATCACACCAATTATATGAACGAATATGTCGATTCCAGATTTATATAAAAATTTCGAACTACTACTACAACTATAGATTATATGCTTGAGAAAGTATAGCATATGAATGAAATATGGAACTATTTCCTAACACAAAACTTTTTGCAGGCGTTTGACATCGCCACTTCGTGAGTTGTATTGATGTAAATGAGGTAGATAAAAATGACCATTTGTGCCAAAACAGTCCGCTTATTTGGGTGTGCTACAATTGCTGCAATATTAGAAAGGCCTATTTCGTTTTATGTAGCAGTGACAAAATAGACGTAATCAAATCTAGAAACCACACCAGTCTTGGGTACTATTTCTATTAACAGTTTTCATTATTAGATCACGACATTTTGATTTTTCATGAAGCAAAACGTTTAACGAACGTTTCTGAGATAGGTATGTAAAGTTGTAGCAAGATTAGAGAGAAAAAAATGCTAGGACCTAAGGCTTGAAAAATAAATACTTTCCTGCTTGTGTGTGGTCTTTACTGGTTTTGTGTTTTCTGTATTTAATTTTATGCAAAAGCAAACGAGAAAGTTATTAGCTAATAGGCAGTAAAGTGTGCAAATTTTCTGAAGCGTTCTTATTCTCACAGTTACAAATAATCCCACCCACTATTAACTGTGAGTTTTTTTTTATAGGGGGTAGGATGTCTAACCGACCGACTGCAAGCAGGAGAGGCACCATAGGACACTTAACCTTCACTGTTACCAATGTAGGTTTGATGGCTTCCATTACAAAATATATGTCTTAATTCCAAGGAGCGAAATACGGTGTTGTCTGAAGAGGCGTGACACTGCACTTTGGCTCACTTAAGATCAAATAATATGTTTTACATTTCCTCTTCTGAAAGATGTGCACTACAAAATGAACATATTTTTGAAAAATCGATTTCCTTTTAATTATTGGACGTCCTGCCTGAAACGCTGGAGGGTGGGGCACATCAAGGTTTTGCCCCCGCTCGGAATTATTCTAGATCCGGGGCTATCACGCACTGGCCCTGCTCACAAAATCCCGAAATGGGTCGAAGCCTTACTTCTGTGAAAACCGGTAATCTTACAGGGGAGCTTCACCTCTCCTTACCAGAGGCGCAGACTGCCTTCTGCCGGCAACAGGTACTAAGACAACACCAACAGTGCACCGTCCCAGCTCAAAAAACCCAAAGTCTTCCTCCTAAGCCCACATATCCAATACTCTCAATAAAATATCCACCAAGTAATGGCAGAAAACAAACCAATATTTTTTAGCTATTTGTGACAGTAACATCGCAAAACATATAAAAATTAACACTAAAAATTACAAAAACTCTAAAAGGACAAGGGTAGACACATTATATGACCGGCGTTCATCTAGTAATGCAACACATTCTTTTTTATGAAAGCAGGGTGGTTTTATTCAGGATTTCAAAACACAGTATTATTCCCGACTCTTTTAGTTACAAAACCCTATTTTTAAGCATGATTTCCTTTCAATGCGACCGTCTTATGTTGCCTTACTAGAAGGGCCTGTATGCCCGCTTGATGCCACTCTACTGGTCGAGGTTGGAGCCAAAGTCTTGCTGCATCAACAACCTCCCATTCATCCGTGTAACGCTTTCCTCATACTGCATCCTTCATTGGGAAAACAGGTGGAAGTCGGAAGGTGCGAGATGGGTGTTTTAGGGTGGACGAGGAAGAACAGTTCAGTGACGTTCTGTGAGCTCATGGGTGCTCAGACTTGTGCGAGGACTCGCGTTGTAATCGAGAATGTCCGCAGCTCGTGGTCGTGCGGTAGCGTTCTCGCTTCCCACGCCCGAGTTCCCGGGTTCGATTCCCGGCGGGGTCAGGGATTTTCTCTGCCTCGTGATGACTGGGTGTAGTGTGATGTCCTTAGGTTAGTTAGGTTTAAGTAGTTTTAAGTTCTAGGGGACTGATGACCATAGATGTTAAGTCCCATAGTGCTCAGAGCCATTTGAACAATTTTTTTGTAATCGAGAAGGAGAAGTTTGTATGCATTTTGGTGGTGGTAAACACGCTGAAGACGTTTCTTCAATTTGTGAGGGTATTACATACACTTCATAGTTGGTCGTTTCAACATGAGGAAGGACATGAAACAGAATAACCCCTTCAGTGTGCCAAAACACCCTCGGCATGACGTTAATGGATTTTAACTTTTTGCATAGAGGGGATGTGCTGTGATGCCTCTCCATGGATGGCCGTTTTGTTTCAGGTTCGAAGTGATGAACCAATTTTTCACCACCTGTGACGACTAGCGACAAAATTTGTCAGGCTCAGCCTCGTAGAGCGGAAACAATTCCGCACATATGGTCCTTCGTTTCGTTGGCTGCAAGGAAACCAGCGGGAACACACCTTTAAGTATCCCAGTTGGTGGACGAGTGTGTCATCACTACCAACAGAGACATCCAGTTTTGCAGCGAGGTGTTTGTTCGTGATCGTTGGTCACCTCGAGTGAGAGTGTCCGCAAGTTCCAACACTGCAGGAATCACAGCTTTGTGTGACCAGCTGGTACACGGGAGATCGGAGAGATTTGTACGACCTTGTTTTCGATTATGACAGACGCCTCGCCCAACGACTCAAAATACTTTAGTTCACGGCCAGGTGTCCCTAGACATTCTGCTAGCGCCTATGGATACTAACGATGCTAAGTTTTTCCGGTAAAAGAAACTTAATAACAGCTCTCTGCTTGGAGCGAACCTGTGATACAAACAACACATTGAAGGGTAAATATAGCGCTGGTACCCACCGAAACAACAAATTCCGTGTTTTTCAACCCAAATTGGCCGAGAGAAAAATATGTGGCATTACCTACTGAACGCCCTTACCACTTTGCTGATTCTGCAAGAATTTTAAATTACAGAAACAGTATTAGCAGTTGTAGCGGATGGTGACGTTACGGTGTGGGACCGCCGAAAAATCACTAGCTGCTGCAACCTACATAAAATAACGACTTTTGATTACAGTACTCAGTGGCTATCACACATTGTTGTTGTTGTTGTTGTTGTTGTGGTCTTCAGTCCTGAGACTGGTTTGATGCAGCTCTCCATGCTACTCTATCCTGTGCAAGCTTCTTCATCTCCCAGTACCTACTGCAACCTACATCCTTCTGGACCTGCCTAGTGTATTCATCTCTTGGTCTCCCTCTACGATTTTTACCCTCCACGCTGCCCTCCAATGCTAAATTTGTGATCCCTTGATGCCTCAAAACATGTCCTACCAACCGATCCCTTCTTCTAGTCAAGTTGTGCCACAAACTTCTCTTCTCCCCAATCCTATTCAATACCTCCTCATTAGTTACGTGATCTACCCACCTTATCCTCAGCATTCTTCTGTAGCACCACATTTCGAAAGCTTCTATTCTCTTCTTGTCAAAACTGGTTATCGTCCATGTTTCACTTCCATACATGGCTACACTCCATACAAATACTTTCAGAAACGACTTCCTGACACTCGATGTTAACAAATTTCTCTTCTTCAGAAATGATTTCCTTGCCATTGCCAGTCTACATTTTATATCCTCTCTACTTCGACCATCATCAGTTATTTTGCTCCCTAAATAGCGAAACTCCTTTACTACTTTAAGTGTCTCATTTCCTACTCTAATCCCCTCAGCATCACCCGATTTAATTTGACTACATTCCATTATCCTCGTTTTGCTTTTGTTGATGTTCATCTTATATCCTCCTTTCAAGACACTGTCCATTCCGTTCAACTGCTGTTCCAAGTCCTTTGCTGTCTCTGACAGAATTACAATGTCATCGGCGAACCTCAGAGTTTTTACTTCTTCTCCATGAATTTTAATACCTACTCCGAATTTTTCTTTTGTTTCCTTTACTGCTTGCTCAATATACAGACTGTATAACATCGGGGAGAGGCTACAACCCTGTCTCACTCCTTTCCCAACCACTGCTTCCCTTTCATGCCCCTCAACTCTTATAACTGCCATCTGGTTTCTGTACAAATTGGAAATAGCCTTTCGCTCCCTGTATTTTACCCCTGCCACCTTCAGAATTTGAAAGAGAGTATTCCAGTTAACGTTGTCAAAAGCTTTCTCTAAGTCTACAAATGCTAGAAACGTAGGTTTGCCTCCTCTTAATCTTTCTTCTAAGATAAGTCGTAAGGTTAGTATTGCCTCACGTGTTCCAACATTTTTCGGAATCCAAACTGATCTTCCCCGAGGTCCGCTTCTACCAGTTTTTCCATTCGTCTGTAAAGAATTCGCGTTAGTATTTTGCAGCTGTGACTTATTAAACTGATAGTTCGGTAATTTTTACATCTGTCAACACCTGCTTTCTTTGGGATTGGAATTATTATATTCTTCTTGAAGTCTGTGGGTATTTCGCCTGTCTCATACATCTTGCTCACCAGATGGTAGAGTTTTGTCATGACTGGCTCTCCCAAGGCCATCAGTAGTTCTAATGGAATGTTGTCTACTCCCGGGGCCTTGTTTCGACTCAGGTCTTTCAGTGCTCTGTCAAACTCTTCACGCAGTATCTTATCTCCCATTTCATCTTCATCTACATCCTCTTCCATTTCCACAATATTGTCCTCAAGTACATCGCTCTTGTATAAACCCTCTATATACTCCTTCCACCTTTCTGCCTTCCCGTCTTTGCTTAGAACTGGGTTGCCACCTGAGCTTTTGATATTCATACAAGTGGTTCTCTTCTCTCCAAAGGTCTCTTTAATTTTCCTGTTGGCAGTATCTATCTTACCCCTAGTGAGATAAGCCTCTACATCCTTACATTTGTCCTCTAGCCATCCCTGCTTAGCCATTTTGCACTTCCTGTCGATCTCATTTTCGAGACGTTTGTATTCCTTTTTGCCTGCTTCATTTACTGCATTTTTATATTTTCTCCTTTCATCAATTAAATTCAATATTTCTTCTGTTATCCAAGGATTTCTATTAGCCCTCGTCTTTTTACCTACTTGATCGTCTGCTGCCTTCACTACTTCATCCGTCAGAGCTACCCATTCTTCTTCTACTGTATTTCTTTCCCCCATTCCTGTCAATTGTTCCCTTATGCTCTCCCTGAAACTTTCTACAACATCTGGTTCTTTCAGTTTATCCAGGTCCCATCTCCTTAAATTCCCACCTTCTTGCAGTCTCTTCAGTTTCAATCTACAGGTCATAACCAATAGATTGTGGTCAGAATCCACATCTGCCCCTGGAAATGTCTTACAATTTAAATCCTGGTTCCTAAATTTCTGTCTTACCATTATATAATCTATCTGATACCTGTCAGTATCTCCAGGATTATTCCATGCATGATTCTTGAACCAAGTGTTACCAATGATTAAGTTATGCTCTGTGCAAAATTCTACAAGGCGGCTTCCGCTTTCATTTCTTCCCCCCAATCCATATTCACCTACTATGTTTCCTTCTCTCCCTTTTCCTACTGACGAATTCCAGTCACCCATGACTATTAAATTTTCGTCTCCCTTCACTACCCGAATAATTTCTTTTATCTCGTCATACATTTCATCAATTTCTTCATCATCTGCAGAGCTAGTTGGCATATAAACTTGTACTACTGTAGTAGGCATGGGCTTTGTGTCTATCTTGGCCACAATAATGCGTTCACTATGCTGTTTGTAGTAGCTAACCCGCACTCCTATTTTTTATTCATTATTAAACCTACTCGTGCATTACCCCTATTTGATTTTGTATTTATAACCCTGTAATCACCTGACCAAAAGTCTTGTTCCTCCTGCCACCGAACTTCACTAATTCCCACTATATCTAACTTTAACCTATCCATTTCCCTTTTTAAATTTTCTAACCTACCTGCCCGATTCAGGAATCTGACATTCCACGCTCCGATCCGTAGAATGCCAGTTTTCTTTCTCCTGATAACGACGTGCTCTTGAGTAGTCCCCGCCCGGAGATCCGAATGGGGGACTATTTTACCTCCGGAATATTTTACCCAAGAGGACGCCATCATCATTTAATCATACAGTAAAGCTGCATGTCCTCGGGAAAAATTACGGCTGTAGTTTCCCCTTGCTTTCAGCCGTTCGCAGTACCAGCACAGCAAGGCCGTTTTGGTTAATGTTACAAGGCCAGATCAGTCAATCATCCAGTTTGTTGCCCCTGCAACTACTGAAAAGGGTGCTGCATTATATAACATTAATATAATTTAAATCGATGGATCCTTGCACCCCAGAAAATTTAAAGTCGACGAGAAAAAGGTGAAACAGAAGAAACTGACACCTGAAGACAATGTGAGAAAGTTCAGAGTGTTCTGTACGCCATGTTCAACGGTAGTACCGA